>NC_090937.1:1631837491-1632004991 GCF_040938575.1 Ambystoma mexicanum | reverse complement strand
TAGGATGCAAGAACCTTTCCTGGATGGGGTTTTAATTTTCGCGAAAAGTGTGTCAGCTTTGCTTTCAGCATGAGTCTGATTTCCAAAAAATGCATTTTGAACAATTTAAAGATTTGATCTGCGTTGGCCGGGAATCGAACCCGGGTCAACTCCTTGGAAGGCAGCTATGCTCACCACTATACCACCAACGCCTGCCTGTCTGGGCTCTCTGATGGAGCGCCCCTTAGAAATAAGAATAAGTCATTGGCTGGGAATGAAAAAAGCTTGCGTTTGACGCAGAAGCAGTTCGCATCATGAGGTCTTGCCGGTCAGCCCAACATTTCCCCGGGACCCCTTAAAAAAGGAGCTTGGTTTTAAGTTTGGTTTGATTGAACAGTACATTTTGTTGGCTGGGCTGGGACCCTCTCCTATTTAGCGCAAGAGTGGAACGAGGCAGCAAGTTCAAGGAATGACATTGCATCCAGGCACTTACAGCTCTTTGTGCCCTAATGCCATGACACAAAAACATAATTTGAAAAAACTTAGCAGAGGATGGTTTCGTTCCATCGACCTCTGGGTTATGGGCCCAGCACGCTTCCGCTGTGCCACTCTGCTGGTTGGAGAACAAGAGCTTTTCGGGGCTTTTACAGCCTACAAACCGACAACCCTAGACCCAGTTTCGAGTGAAGCGGGCAGTAGGCCTTACAAAGCCAAACAACCTGCAACCACGCACTCCCATCCCATGGCCTTTTGCAGACAGGCCTCATTTCTCTAGCTCACACCCTAACTGCCAACACCCCTTCCCCTTCTCTCACTGTCTCTCTCTCTCTGTCTCTCTCTCTCATTCTCTCTCTCTCGCAAATAGATACTTTACTTCCCAGGTGCAACAAAACAAGCCTTCTCGAGCTGGCAGATATGGGAAGGAAGGAAGGAAGGGCCAGTTTGGAAACTCAACTCAATTACCATAAATCCCCTGCTAAGGGTTATGGGAGGGAGGAATGAAGGAACTTTGCTTCAGGGAAAGGGCTGCTGCTGCTTCAGCATGTGAGGAGCGCAGCCACACGTTTCACCTTCCTCAGTATGTTGGTTTACAGGATGAGAGAGATCCTGAAACCTCACTCTAATAGGCTGAGGTGCTGTGCTCGGTGGCCTGCTGGGACCTTTGCCCGTCAGGGCAAGGCGAATAGGCCTTTGTCAGGCCTTCGTCAGGGCTTTGTCGGGGAGGGGCCAGGAGCCCTGCTCGCTTCAATCCCCTCACCGATAGACAGTTGCAGAAACTAGGATGCAAGAACCTTTCCTGGATGGGGTTTTGATTTTCACGAAAAGTGTGTCAGCTTTGCTTTCAGCATGAGTCTGATTTCCCAAAAATGCATTTTGAACAATTTAAAGATTTGATCTGGGTCAACTGCTTGGAAGGCAGCTATGCTCACCACTATACCACCAACGCCTGCCTGTCTGGGCTATGTGATGGAGCGCCCCTTAGAAATAAGAATAAGTCTTTGGCTGGGAATGAAAAAAGCTTGCGTTTGACGCAGAAGCAGTTCGCATCATGAGGTCTTGCCGGTCAGCCCAACATTTCCCCGGGACCCCTTAAAAAAGGAGCTTGGTTTTAAGTTTGGTTTGATTGAACAGTACATTTTGTTGGCTGGGCTGGGACCCTCTCCTATTTAGTGCAAGAGTGGAACGAGGCAGCAAGTTCAAGGAATGACATTGCATCCAGGCACTTACAGCTCTTTGTGCCCTAATGCCATGACACAAAAACATAATTTGAAAAAACTTAGCAGAGGATGGTTTCGATCCATCGACCTCTGGGCCCATCCATCGACCTCTGGGTTATGGGCCCAGCACGCTTCCGCTGCGCCACTCTGCTGGTTGGAGAACAAGAGCTTTTCTGGGCTTTTACAGCCTACAAACCGACAACCCTAGACCCAGTTTCGAGTGAAGCGGGCAGTAGGCCTTACAAAGCCAAACAACCTGCAACCATGCACTCCCATCCCATGGCCTTTTGCAGACAGGCCTCATTTCTCTAGCTCACACCCTAACTGCCAACACCCCTTCCCCTTCTCTCTCTGTCTCTCTCTCTCTGTCTCTCTCTCTCATTCTCTCTCTCTCGCAAATAGATACTTTACTTCCCAGGTGCAACAAAACAAGCCTTCTCGAGCTGGCAGATATGGGAAGGAAGGAAGGAAGGGCCAGTTTGGAAACTCAACTCAATTACCATAAATCCCCTGCTAAGGGTTATGGGAGGGAGGAATGAAGGAACTTTGCTTCAGGGAAAGGGCAGCTGCTGCTTCAGCATGTGAGGAGCGCAGCCACACGTTTCACCTTCCTCAGTATGTTGGTTTACAGGATGAGAGAGATCCTGAAACCTCACTCTAATAGGCTGAGGTGCTGTGCTCGGTGGCCTGCTGGGACCTTTGCCCGTCAGGGCAAGGCGAATAGGCCTTTGTCAGGCCTTCGTCAGGGCTTTGTCGGGGAGGGGCCAGGAGCCCTGCTCGCTTCAATCCCCTCACCGATAGACAGTTGCAGAAACTAGGATGCAAGAACCTTTCCTGGATGGGGTTTTGATTTTCGCGAAAAGTGTGTCAGCTTTGCTTTCAGCATGAGTCTGATTTCCCAAAAATGCATTTTGAACAATTTAAAGATTTGATCTGCGTTGGCCGGGAATCGAACCTGGGTCAACTGCTTGGAAGGCAGCTATGCTCACCACTATACCACCAACACCTGCCTGTCTGGGCTATGTGATGGAGCGCCCCTTAGAAATAAGAATAAGTCATTGGCTGGGAATGAAAAAAGCTTGCGTTTGACGCAGAAGCAGTTCGCATCATGAGGTCTTGCCGGTCAGCCCAACATTTCCCCGGGACCCCTTAAAAAAGGAGCTTGGTTTTAAGTTTGGTTTGATTGAACAGTACATTTTGTTGGCTGGGCTGGGACCCTCTCCTATTTAGCGCAAGAGTGGAACGAGGCAGCAAGTTCAAGGAATGACATTGCATCCAGGCACTTACAGCTCTTTGTGCCCTAATGCCATGACACAAAAACATAATTTGAAAAAACTTAGCAGAGGATGGTTTCGATCCATGGACCTCTGGGTTATGGGCCCAGCACGCTTCCGCTGCGCCACTCTGCTGGTTGGAGAACAAGAGCTTTTCTGGGCTTTTACAGCCTACAAACCGACAACCCTAGACCCAGTTTCGAGTGAAGCGGGCAGTAGGCCTTACAAAGCCAAACAACCTGCAACCACGCACTCCCATCCCATGGCCTTTTGCAGACAGGCCTCATTTCTCTAGCTCACACCCTAACTGCCAACACCCCTTCCCCTTCTCTCTCTGTCTCTCTCTCTCTGTCTCTCTCTCTCATTCTCTCTCTCTCGCAAGTAGATACTTTACTTCCCAGGTGCAACAAAACAAGCCTTCTCGAGCTGGCAGATATGGGAAGGAAGGAAGGAAGGGCCAGTTTGGAAACTCAACTCAATTACCATAAATCCCCTGCTAAGGGTTATGGGGGGGAGGAATGAAGGAACTTTGCTTCAGGGAAAGGGCTGCTGCTGCTTCAGCATGTGAGGAGCGCAGCCACACGTTTCACCTTCCTCAGTATGTTGGTTTACAGGATGAGAGAGATCCTGAAACCTCACTCTAATAGGCTGAGGTGCTGTGCTCGGTGGCCTGCTGGGACCTTTGCCCGTCAGGGCAAGGCGAATAGGCCTTTGTCAGGCCTTCGTCAGGGCTTTGTCGGGGAGGGGCCAGGAGCCCTGCTCGCTTCAATCCCCTCACCGATAGACAGTTGCAGAAACTAGGATGCAAGAACATTTCCTGGATGGGGTTTTGATTTTCGCGAAAAGTGTGTCAGCTTTGCTTTCAGCATGAGTCTGATTTCCCAAAAATGCATTTTGAACAATTTAAAGATTTGATCTGCGTTGGCCGGGAATCGAACCCGGGTCAACTGCTTGGAAGGCAGCTATGCTCACCACTATACCACCAACGCCTGCCTGTCTGGGCTATCTGATGGAGCGCCCCTTAGAAATAAGAATAAGTCATTGGCTGGGAATGAAAAAAGCTTGCGTTTGACGCAGAAGCAGTTCGCATCATGAGGTCTTGCCGGTCAGCCCAACATTTCCCCGGGACCCCTTAAAAAAGGAGCTTGGTTTTAAGTTTGGTTTGATTGAACAGTACATTTTGTTGGCTGGGCTGGGACCCTCTCCTATTTAGCGCAAGAGTGGAACGAGGCAGCAAGTTCAAGGAATGACATTGCATCCAGGCACTTACAGCTCTTTGTGCCCTAATGCCATGACACAAAAACATAATTTGAAAAAACTTAGCAGAGGATGGTTTCGATCCATGGACCTCTGGGTTATGGGCCCAGCACGCTTCCGCTGCGCCACTCTGCTGGTTGGAGAACAAGAGCTTTTCTGGGCTTTTACAGCCTACAAACCGACAACCCTAGACCCAGTTTCGAGTGAAGCGGGCAGTAGGCCTTACAAAGCCAAACAACCTGCAACCACGCACTCCCATCCCATGGCCTTTTGCAGACAGGCCTCATTTCTCTAGCTCACACCCTAACTGCCAACACCCCTTCCCCTTCTCTCTCTGTCTCTCTCTCTCTGTCTCTCTCTCTCATTCTCTCTCTCTCGCAAGTAGATACTTTACTTCCCAGGTGCAACAAAACAAGCCTTCTCGAGCTGGCAGATATGGGAAGGAAGGAAGGAAGGGCCAGTTTGGAAACTCAACTCAATTACCATAAATCCCCTGCTAAGGGTTATGGGGGGGAGGAATGAAGGAACTTTGCTTCAGGGAAAGGGCTGCTGCTGCTTCAGCATGTGAGGAGCGCAGCCACACGTTTCACCTTCCTCAGTATGTTGGTTTACAGGATGAGAGAGATCCTGAAACCTCACTCTAATAGGCTGAGGTGCTGTGCTCGGTGGCCTGCTGGGACCTTTGCCCGTCAGGGCAAGGCGAATAGGCCTTTGTCAGGCCTTCGTCAGGGCTTTGTCGGGGAGGGGCCAGGAGCCCTGCTCGCTTCAATCCCCTCACCGATAGACAGTTGCAGAAACTAGGATGCAAGAACATTTCCTGGATGGGGTTTTGATTTTCGCGAAAAGTGTGTCAGCTTTGCTTTCAGCATGAGTCTGATTTCCCAAAAATGCATTTTGAACAATTTAAAGATTTGATCTGCGTTGGCCGGGAATCGAACCCGGGTCAACTGCTTGGAAGGCAGCTATGCTCACCACTATACCACCAACGCCTGCCTGTCTGGGCTATCTGATGGAGCGCCCCTTAGAAATAAGAATAAGTCATTGGCTGGGAATGAAAAAAGCTTGCGTTTGACGCAGAAGCAGTTCGCATCATGAGGTCTTGCCGGTCAGCCCAACATTTCCCCGGGACCCCTTAAAAAAGGAGCTTGGTTTTAAGTTTGGTTTGATTGAACAGTACATTTTGTTGGCTGGGCAGGGACCCTCTCCTATTTAGCGCAAGAGTGGAACGAGGCAGCAAGTTCAAGGAATGACATTGCATCCAGGCACTTACAGCTCTTTGTGCCCTAATGCCATGACACAAAAACATAATTTGAAAAAATTTAGCAGAGGATGGTTTCGATCCATCGACCTCTGGGTTATGGGCCCAGCACGCTTCCGCTGCGCCACTCTGCTGGTTGGAGAACAAGAGCTTTTCTGGGCTTTTACAGCCTACAAACCGACAACCCTAGACCCAGTTTCGAGTGAAGCGGGCAGTAGGCCTTACAAAGCCAAACAACCTGCAACCATGCACTCCCATCCCATGGCCTTTTGCAGACAGGCCTCATTTCTCTAGCTCACACCCTAACTGGCAACACCCCTTCCCCTTCTCTCTCTGTCTCTCTCTCTCTGTCTCTCTCTCTCATTCTCTCTCTCTCGCAAGTAGATACTTTACTTCCCAGGTGCAACAAAACAAGCCTTCTCGAGCTGGCAGATATGGGAAGGAAGGAAGGAAGGGCCAGTTTGGAAACTCAACTCAATTACCATAAATCCCCTGCTAAGGGTTATGGGGGGGAGGAATGAAGGAACTTTGCTTCAGGGAAAGGGCTGCTGCTGCTTCAGCATGTGAGGAGCGCAGCCACACGTTTCACCTTCCTCAGTATGTTGGTTTACAGGATGAGAGAGATCCTGAAACCTCACTCTAATAGGCTGAGGTGCTGTGCTCGGTGGCCTGCTGGGACCTTTGCCCGTCAGGGCAAGGCGAATAGGCCTTTGTCAGGCCTTCGTCAGGGCTTTGTCGGGGAGGGGCCAGGAGCCCTGCTCGCTTCAATCCCCTCACCGATAGACAGTTGCGGAAACTAGGATGCAAGAACCTTTCCTGGATGGGGTTTTGATTTTCGCGAAAAGTGTGTCAGCTTTGCTTTCAGCATGAGTCTGATTTCCCAAAAATGCATTTTGAACAATTTAAAGATTTGATCTGCGTTGGCCGGGAATCGAACCCAGGTCAACTGCTTGGAAGGCAGCTATGCTCACCACTATACCACCAACCCCTGCCTGTCTGGGCTATGTGATGGAGCGCCCCTTAGAAATAAGAATAAGTCTTTGGCTGGGAATGAAAAAAGCTTGCGTTTGACGCAGAAGCAGTTCGCATCATGAGGTCTTGCCGGTCAGCCCAACATTTCCCCGGGACCCCTTAAAAAAGGAGCTTGGTTTTAAGTTTGGTTTGATTGAACAGTACATTTTGTTGGCTGGGCTGGGACCCTCTCCTATTTAGCGCAAGAGTGGAACGAGGCAGCAAGTTCAAGGAATGACATTGCATCCAGGCACTTACAGCTCTTTGTGCCCTAATGCCATGACACAAAAACATAATTTGAAAAAATTTAGCAGAGGATGGTTTCGATCCATCGACCTCTGGGTTATGGGCCCAGCACGCTTCCGCTGCGCCACTCTGCTGGTTGGAGAACAAGAGCTTTTCTGGGCTTTTACAGCCTACAAACCGACAACCCTAGACCCAGTTTCGAGTGAAGCGGGCAGTAGGCCTTACAAAGCCAAACAACCTGCAACCACGCACTCCCATCCCATGGCCTTTTGCAGACAGGCCTCATTTCTCTAGCTCACACCCTAACTGCCAACACCCCTTCCCCTTCTCTCTCTGTCTCTCTCTCTCTGTCTCTCTCTCTCATTCTCTCTCTCTCGCAAGTAGATACTTTACTTCCCAGGTGCAACAAAACAAGCCTTCTCGAGCTGGCAGATATGGGAAGGAAGGAAGGAAGGGCCAGTTTGGAAACTCAACTCAATTACCATAAATCCCCTGCTAAGGGTTATGGGGGGGAGGAATGAAGGAACTTTGCTTCAGGGAAAGGGCTGCTGCTGCTTCAGCATGTGAGGAGCGCAGCCACACGTTTCACCTTCCTCAGTATGTTGGTTTACAGGATGAGAGAGATCCTGAAACCTCACTCTAATAGGCTGAGGTGCTGTGCTCGGTGGCCTGCTGGGACCTTTGCCCGTCAGGGCAAGGCGAATAGGCCTTTGTCAGGCCTTCGTCAGGGCTTTGTCGGGGAGGGGCCAGGAGCCCTGCTCGCTTCAATCCCCTCACCGATAGACAGTTGCAGAAACTAGGATGCAAGAACCTTTCCTGGATGGGGTTTTGATTTTCGCGAAAAGTGTGTCAGCTTTGCTTTCAGCATGAGTCTGATTTCCAAAAAATGCATTTTGAACAATTTAAAGATTTGATCTGCGTTGGCCGGGAATTGAACCCAGGTCAACTGCTTGGAAGGCAGCTATGCTCACCACTATACCACCAACGCCTGCCTGTCTGGGCTCTCTGATGGAGCGCCCCTTAGAAATAAGAATAAGTCATTGGCTGGGAATGAAAAAAGCTTGCGTTTGACGCAGAAGCAGTTCGCATCATGAGGTCTTGCCGGTCAGCCCAACATTTCCCCGGGACCCCTTAAAAAAGGAGCTTGGTTTTAAGTTTGGTTTGATTGAACAGTACATTTTGTTGGCTGGGCTGGGACCCTCTCCTATTTAGCGCAAGAGTGGAACGAGGCAGCAAGTTCAAGGAATGACATTGCATCCAGGCACTTACAGCTCTTTGTGCCCTAATGCCATGACACAAAAACATAATTTGAAAAAACTTAGCAGAGGATGGTTTCGTTCCATCGACCTCTGGGTTATGGGCCCAGCACGCTTCCGCTGTGCCACTCTGCTGGTTGGAGAACAAGAGCTTTTCGGGGCTTTTACAGCCTACAAACCGACAACCCTAGACCCAGTTTCGAGCGAAGCGGGCAGTAGGCCTTACAAAGCCAAACAACCTGCAACCACGCACTCCCATCCCATGGCCTTTTGCAGACAGGCCTCATTTCTCTAGCTCACACCCTAACTGCCAACACCCCTTCCCCTTCTCTCACTGTCTCTCTCTCTCTGTCTCTCTCTCTCATTCTCTCTCTCTCGCAAATAGATACTTTACTTCCCAGGTGCAACAAAACAAGCCTTCTCGAGCTGGCAGATATGGGAAGGAAGGAAGGAAGGGCCAGTTTGGAAACTCAACTCAATTACCATAAATCCCCTGCTAAGGGTTATGGGAGGGAGGAATGAAGGAACTTTGCTTCAGGGAAAGGGCTGCTGCTGCTTCAGCATGTGAGGAGCGCAGCCACACGTTTCACCTTCCTCAGTATGTTGGTTTACAGGATGAGAGAGATCCTGAAACCTCACTCTAATAGGCTGAGGTGCTGTGCTCGGTGGCCTGCTGGGACCTTTGCCCGTCAGGGCAAGGCGAATAGGCCTTTGTCAGGCCTTCGTCAGGGCTTTGTCGGGCAGGGGCCAGGAGCCCTGCTCGCTTCAATCCCCTCACCGATAGACAGTTGCAGAAACTAGGATGCAAGAACATTTCCTGGATGGGGTTTTGATTTTCGCGAAAAGTGTGTCAGCTTTGCTTTCAGCATGAGTCTGATTTCCCAAAAATGCATTTTGAACAATTTAAAGATTTGATCTGCGTTGGCCGGGAATCGAACCCGGGTCAACTGCTTGGAAGGCAGCTATGCTCACCACTATACCACCAACGCCTGCCTGTCTGGGCTATCTGATGGAGCGCCCCTTAGAAATAAGAATAAGTCATTGGCTGGGAATGAAAAAAGCTTGCGTTTGACGCAGAAGCAGTTCGCATCATGAGGTCTTGCCGGTCAGCCCAACATTTCCCCGGGACCCCTTAAAAAAGGAGCTTGGTTTTAAGTTTGGTTTGATTGAACAGTACATTTTGTTGGCTGGGCTGGGACCCTCTCCTATTTAGCGCAAGAGTGGAACGAGGCAGCAAGTTCAAGGAATGACATTGCATCCAGGCACTTACAGCTCTTTGTGCCCTAATGCCATGACACAAAAACATAATTTGAAAAAATTTAGCAGAGGATGGTTTCGATCCATCGACCTCTGGGTTATGGGCCCAGCACGCTTCCGCTGCGCCACTCTGCTGGTTGGAGAACAAGAGCTTTTCTGGGCTTTTACAGCCTACAAACCGACAACCCTAGACCCAGTTTCGAGTGAAGCGGGCAGTAGGCCTTACAAAGCCAAACAACCTGCAACCACGCACTCCCATCCCATGGCCTTTTGCAGACAGGCCTCATTTCTCTAGCTCACACCCTAACTGCCAACACCCCTTCCCCTTCTCTCTCTGTCTCTCTCTCTCTGTCTCTCTCTCTCATTCTCTCTCTCTCGCAAGTAGATACTTTACTTCCCAGGTGCAACAAAACAAGCCTTCTCGAGCTGGCAGATATGGGAAGGAAGGAAGGAAGGGCCAGTTTGGAAACTCAACTCAGTTACCATAAATCCCCTGCTAAGGGTTATGGGGGGGAGGAATGAAGGAACTTTGCTACAGGGAAAGGGCTGCTGCTGCTTCAGCATGTGAGGAGCGCAGCCACACGTTTCACCTTCCTCAGTATGTTGGTTTACAGGATGAGAGAGATCCTGAAACCTCACTCTAATAGGCTGAGGTGCTGTGCTCGGTGGCCTGCTGGGACCTTTGCCCGTCAGGGCAAGGCGAATAGGCCTTTGTCAGGCCTTCGTCAGGGCTTTGTCGGGGAGGGGCCAGGAGCCCTGCTCGCTTCAATCCCCTCACCGATAGACAGTTGCAGAAACTAGGATGCAAGAACCTTTCCTGGATGGGGTTTTGATTTTCGCGAAAAGTGTGTCAGCTTTGCTTTCAGCATGAGTCTGATTTCCAAAAAATGCATTTTGAACAATTTAAAGATTTGATCTGCGTTGGCCGTTAATCGAACCTGGGTCAACTGCTTGGAAGGCAGCTATGCTCACCACTATACCACCAACACCTGCCTGTCTGGGCTCTCTGATGGAGCGCCCCTTAGAAATAAGAATAAGTCATTGGCTGGGAATGAAAAAAGCTTGCGTTTGACGCAGAAGCAGTTCGCATCATGAGGTCTTGCCGGTCAGCCCAACATTTCCCCGGGACCCCTTAAAAAAGGAGCTTGGTTTTAAGTTTGGTTTGATTGAACAGTACATTTTGTTGGCTGGGCTGGGACCCTCTCCTATTTAGCGCAAGAGTGGAACGAGGCAGCAAGTTCAAGGAATGACATTGCATCCAGGCACTTACAGCTCTTTGTGCCCTAATGCCATGACACAAAAACATAATTTGAAAAAACTTAGCAGAGGATGGTTTCGTTCCATCGACCTCTGGGTTATGGGCCCAGCACGCTTCCGCTGTGCCACTCTGCTGGTTGGAGAACAAGAGCTTTTCTGGGCTTTTACAGCCTACAAACCGACAACCCTAGACCCAGTTTCGAGTGAAGCGGGCAGTAGGCCTTACAAAGCCAAACAACCTGCAACCACGCACTCCCATCCCATGGCCTTTTGCAGACAGGCCTCATTTCTCTAGCTCACACCCTAACTGCCAACACCCCTTCCCCTTCTCTCTCTGTCTCTCTCTCTCTGTCTCTCTCTCTCATTCTCTCTCTCTCGCAAATAGATACTTTACTTCCCAGGTGCAACAAAACAAGCCTTCTCGAGCTGGCAGATATGGGAAGGAAGGAAGGAAGGGCCAGTTTGGAAACTCAACTCAATTACCATAAATCCCCTGCTAAGGGTTATGGGAGGGAGGAATGAAGGAACTTTGCTTCAGGGAAAGGGCTGCTGCTGCTTCAGCATGTGAGGAGCGCAGCCACACGTTTCACCTTCCTCAGTATGTTGGTTTACAGGATGAGAGAGATCCTGAAACCTCACTCTAATAGGCTGAGGTGCTGTGCTCGGTGGCCTGCTGGGACCTTTGCCCGTCAGGGCAAGGCGAATAGGCCTTTGTCAGGCCTTCGTCAGGGCTTTGTCGGGGAGGGGCCAGGAGCCCTGCTCGCTTCAATCCCCTCACCGATAGACAGTTGCAGAAACTAGGATGCAAGAACCTTTCCTGGATGGGGTTTTGATTTTCACGAAAAGTGTGTCAGCTTTGCTTTCAGCATGAGTCTGATTTCCAAAAAATGCATTTTGAACAATTTAAAGATTTGATCTGCGTTGGCCGGGAATCGAACCCGGGTCAACTGCTTGGAAGGCAGCTATGCTCACCATTATACCACCAACGCCTGCCTGTCTGGGCTATCTGATGGAGCGCCCCTTAGAAATAAGAATAAGTCATTGGCTGGGAATGAAAAAAGCTTGCGTTTGACGCAGAAGCAGTTCGCATCATGAGGTCTTGCCGGTCAGCCCAACATTTCCCCGGGACCCCTTAAAAAAGGAGCTTGGTTTTAAGTTTGGTTTGATTGAACAGTACATTTTGTTGGCTGGGCTGGGACCCTCTCCTATTTAGCGCAAGAGTGGAACGAGGCAGCAAGTTCAAGGAATGACATTGCATCCAGGCACTTACAGCTCTTTGTGCCCTAATGCCATGACACAAAAACATAATTTGAAAAAACTTAGCAGAGGATGGTTTCGATCCATCGACCTCTGGGTTATGGGCCCAGCACGCTTCCGCTGCGCCACTCTGC
This sequence comes from Ambystoma mexicanum, assembly GCF_040938575.1. Classification (NCBI taxonomy): domain Eukaryota; kingdom Metazoa; phylum Chordata; class Amphibia; order Caudata; family Ambystomatidae; genus Ambystoma; species Ambystoma mexicanum. The sequence goes on along the minus strand of NC_090937.1, from coordinate 1,631,993,087 downwards.
TGGTAGGAGAACAAGAGCTTTTCTGGGCTTTTACAGCCTACAAACCGACAACCCTAGACCCAGTTTCGAGTGAAGCGGGCAGTAGGCCTTACAAAGCCAAACAACCTGCAACCACGCACTCCCATCCCATGGCCTTTTGCAGACAGGCCTCATTTCTCTAGCTCACACCCTAACTGCCAACACCCCTTCCCCTTCTCTCTCTGTCTCTCTCTCTCTGTCTCTCTCTCTCATTCTCTCTCTCTCGCAAGTAGATACTTTACTTCCCAGGTGCAACAAAACAAGCCTTCTCGAGCTGGCAGATATGGGAAGGAAGGAAGGAAGGGCCAGTTTGGAAACTCAACTCAATTACCATAAATCCCCTGCTAAGGGTTATGGGGGGGAGGAATGAAGGAACTTTGCTTCAGGGAAAGGGCTGCTGCTGCTTCAGCATGTGAGGAGCGCAGCCACACGTTTCACCTTCCTCAGTATGTTGGTTTACAGGATGAGAGAGATCCTGAAACCTCACTCTAATAGGCTGAGGTGCTGTGCTCGGTGGCCTGCTGGGACCTTTGCCCGTCAGGGCAAGGCGAATAGGCCTTTGTCAGGCCTTCGTCAGGGCTTTGTCGGGGAGGGGCCAGGAGCCCTGCTCGCTTCAATCCCCTCACCGATAGACAGTTGCGGAAACTAGGATGCAAGAACCTTTCCTGGATGGGGTTTTGATTTTCACGAAAAGTGTGTCAGCTTTGCTTTCAGCATGAGTCTGATTTCCCAAAAATGCATTTTGAACAATTTAAAGATTTGATCTGGGTCAACTGCTTGGAAGGCAGCTATGCTCACCACTATACCACCAACGCCTGCCTGTCTGGGCTATGTGATGGAGTGCCCCTTAGAAATAAGAATAAGTCTTTGGCTGGGAATGAAAAAAGCTTGCGTTTGACGCAGAAGCAGTTCGCATCATGAGGTCTTGCCGGTCAGCCCAACATTTCCCCGGGACCCCTTAAAAAAGGAGCTTGGTTTTAAGTTTGGTTTGATTGAACAGTACATTTTGTTGGCTGGGCTGGGACCCTCTCCTATTTAGTGCAAGAGTGGAACGAGGCAGCAAGTTCAAGGAATGACATTGCATCCAGGCACTTACAGCTCTTTGTGCCCTAATGCCATGACACAAAAACATAATTTGAAAAAACTTAGCAGAGGATGGTTTCGATCCATCGACCTCTGGGTTATGGGCCCATCCATCGACCTCTGGGTTATGGGCCCAGCACGCTTCCGCTGCGCCACTCTGCTGGTTGGAGAAAAAGAGCTTTTCTGGGCTTTTACAGCCTACAAACCGACAACCCTAGACCCAGTTTCGAGTGAAGCGGGCAGTAGGCCTTACAAAGCCAAACAACCTGCAACCATGCACTCCCATCCCATGGCCTTTTGCAGACAGGCCTCATTTCTCTAGCTCACACCCTAACTGCCAACACCCCTTCCCCTTCTCTCTCTGTCTCTCTCTCTCTGTCTCTCTCTCTCATTCTCTCTCTCTCGCAAATAGATACTTTACTTCCCAGGTGCAACAAAACAAGCCTTCTCGAGCTGGCAGATATGGGAAGGAAGGAAGGAAGGGCCAGTTTGGAAACTCAACTCAATTACCATAAATCCCCTGCTAAGGGTTATGGGAGGGAGGAATGAAGGAACTTTGCTTCAGGGAAAGGGCAGCTGCTGCTTCAGCATGTGAGGAGCGCAGCCACACGTTTCACCTTCCTCAGTATGTTGGTTTACAGGATGAGAGAGATCCTGAAACCTCACTCTAATAGGCTGAGGTGCTGTGCTCGGTGGCCTGCTGGGACCTTTGCCCGTCAGGGCAAGGCGAATAGGCCTTTGTCAGGCCTTCGTCAGGGCTTTGTCGGGGAGGGGCCAGGAGCCCTGCTCGCTTCAATCCCCTCACCGATAGACAGTTGCAGAAACTAGGATGCAAGAACCTTTCCTGGATGGGGTTTTGATTTTCGCGAAAAGTGTGTCAGCTTTGCTTTCAGCATGAGTCTGATTTCCCAAAAATGCATTTTGAACAATTTAAAGATTTGATCTGCGTTGGCCGGGAATCGAACCCGGGTCAACTGCTTGGAAGGCAGCTATGCTCACCACTATACCACCAACACCTGCCTGTCTGGGGTATGTGATGGAGCGCCCCTTAGAAATAAGAATAAGTCATTGGCTGGGAATGAAAAAAGCTTGCGTTTGACGCAGAAGCAGTTCGCATCATGAGGTCTTGCCGGTCAGCCCAACATTTCCCCGGGACCCCTTAAAAAAGGAGCTTGGTTTTAAGTTTGGTTTGATTGAACAGTACATTTTGTTGGCTGGGCTGGGACCCTCTCCTATTTAGCGCAAGAGTGGAACGAGGCAGCAAGTTCAAGGAATGACATTGCATCCAGGCACTTACAGCTCTTTGTGCCCTAATGCCATGACACAAAAACATAATTTGAAAAAATTTAGCAGAGGATGGTTTCGATCCATCGACCTCTGGGTTATGGGCCCAGCACGCTTCCGCTGCGCCACTCTGCTGGTTGGAGAACAAGAGCTTTTCTGGGCTTTTACAGCCTACAAACCGACAACCCTAGACCCAGTTTCGAGTGAAGCGGGCAGTAGGCCTTACAAAGCCAAACAACCTGCAACCACGCACTCCCATCCCATGGCCTTTTGCAGACAGGCCTCATTTCTCTAGCTCACACCCTAACTGCCAACACCCCTTCCCCTTCTCTCTCTGTCTCTCTCTCTCTGTCTCTCTCTCTCATTCTCTCTCTCTCGCAAGTAGATACTTTACTTCCCAGGTGCAACAAAACAAGCCTTCTCGAGCTGGCAGATATGGGAAGGAAGGAAGGAAGGGCCAGTTTGGAAACTCAACTCAATTACCATAAATCCCCTGCTAAGGGTTATGGGGGGGAGGAATGAAGGAACTTTGCTTCAGGGAAAGGGCTGCTGCTGCTTCAGCATGTGAGGAGCGCAGCCACACGTTTCACCTTCCTCAGTATGTTGGTTTACAGGATGAGAGAGATCCTGAAACCTCACTCTAATAGGCTGAGGTGCTGTGCTCGGTGGCCTGCTGGGACCTTTGCCCGTCAGGGCAAGGCGAATAGGCCTTTGTCAGGCCTTCGTCAGGGCTTTGTCGGGGAGGGGCCAGGAGCCCTGCTCGCTTCAATCCCCTCACCGATAGACAGTTGCGGAAACTAGGATGCAAGAACCTTTCCTGGATGGGGTTTTGATTTTCGCGAAAAGTGTGTCAGCTTTGCTTTCAGCATGAGTCTGATTTCCCAAAAATGCATTTTGAACAATTTAAAGATTTGATCTGCGTTGGCCGGGAATCGAACCCAGGTCAACTGCTTGGAAGGCAGCTATGCTCACCACTATACCACCAACGCCTGCCTGTCTGGGCTATGTGATGGAGCGCCCCTTAGAAATAAGAATAAGTCTTTGGCTGGGAATGAAAAAAGCTTGCGTTTGACGCAGAAGCAGTTCGCATCATGAGGTCTTGCCGGTCAGCCCAACATTTCCCCGGGACCCCTTAAAAAAGGAGCTTGGTTTTAAGTTTGGTTTGATTGAACAGTACATTTTGTTGGCTGGGCTGGGACCCTCTCCTATTTAGCGCAAGAGTGGAACGAGGCAGCAAGTTCAAGGAATGACATTGCATCCAGGCACTTACAGCTCTTTGTGCCCTAATGCCATGACACAAAAACATAATTTGAAAAAATTTAGCAGAGGATGGTTTCGATCCATCGACCTCTGGGTTATGGGCCCAGCACGCTTCCGCTGCGCCACTCTGCTGGTTGGAGAACAAGAGCTTTTCTGGGCTTTTACAGCCTACAAACCGACAACCCTAGACCCAGTTTCGAGTGAAGCGGGCAGTAGGCCTTACAAAGCCAAACAACCTGCAACCACGCACTCCCATCCCATGGCCTTTTGCAGACAGGCCTCATTTCTCTAGCTCACACCCTAACTGCCAACACCCCTTCCCCTTCTCTCTCTGTCTCTCTCTCTCTGTCTCTCTCTCTCATTCTCTCTCTCTCGCAAGTAGATACTTTACTTCCCAGGTGCAACAAAACAAGCCTTCTCGAGCTGGCAGATATGGGAAGGAAGGAAGGAAGGGCCAGTTTGGAAACTCAACTCAATTACCATAAATCCCCTGCTAAGGGTTATGGGGGGGAGGAATGAAGGAACTTTGCTTCAGGGAAAGGGCTGCTGCTGCTTCAGCATGTGAGGAGCGCAGCCACACGTTTCACCTTCCTCAGTATGTTGGTTTACAGGATGAGAGAGATCCTGAAACCTCACTCTAATAGGCTGAGGTGCTGTGCTCGGTGGCCTGCTGGGACCTTTGCCCGTCAGGGCAAGGCGAATAGGCCTTTGTCAGGCCTTCGTCAGGGCTTTGTCGGGGAGGGGCCAGGAGCCCTGCTCGCTTCAATCCCCTCACCGATAGACAGTTGCAGAAACTAGGATGCAAGAACCTTTCCTGGATGGGGTTTTGATTTTCGCGAAAAGTGTGTCAGCTTTGCTTTCAGCATGAGTCTGATTTCCAAAAAATGCATTTTGAACAATTTAAAGATTTGATCTGCGTTGGCCGGGAATTGAACCCAGGTCAACTGCTTGGAAGGCAGCTATGCTCACCACTATACCACCAACGCCTGCCTGTCTGGGCTCTCTGATGGAGCGCCCCTTAGAAATAAGAATAAGTCATTGGCTGGGAATGAAAAAAGCTTGCGTTTGACGCAGAAGCAGTTCGCATCATGAGGTCTTGCCGGTCAGCCCAACATTTCCCCGGGACCCCTTAAAAAAGGAGCTTGGTTTTAAGTTTGGTTTGATTGAACAGTACATTTTGTTGGCTGGGCTGGGACCCTCTCCTATTTAGCGCAAGAGTGGAACGAGGCAGCAAGTTCAAGGAATGACATTGCATCCAGGCACTTACAGCTCTTTGTGCCCTAATGCCATGACACAAAAACATAATTTGAAAAAACTTAGCAGAGGATGGTTTCGTTCCATCGACCTCTGGGTTATGGGCCCAGCACGCTTCCGCTGTGCCACTCTGCTGGTTGGAGAACAAGAGCTTTTCGGGGCTTTTACAGCCTACAAACCGACAACCCTAGACCCAGTTTCGAGCGAAGCGGGCAGTAGGCCTTACAAAGCCAAACAACCTGCAACCACGCACTCCCATCCCATGGCCTTTTGCAGACAGGCCTCATTTCTCTAGCTCACACCCTAACTGCCAACACCCCTTCCCCTTCTCTCACTGTCTCTCTCTCTCTGTCTCTCTCTCTCATTCTCTCTCTCTCGCAAATAGATACTTTACTTCCCAGGTGCAACAAAACAAGCCTTCTCGAGCTGGCAGATATGGGAAGGAAGGAAGGAAGGGCCAGTTTGGAAACTCAACTCAATTACCATAAATCCCCTGCTAAGGGTTATGGGAGGGAGGAATGAAGGAACTTTGCTTCAGGGAAAGGGCTGCTGCTGCTTCAGCATGTGAGGAGCGCAGCCACACGTTTCACCTTCCTCAGTATGTTGGTTTACAGGATGAGAGAGATCCTGAAACCTCACTCTAATAGGCTGAGGTGCTGTGCTCGGTGGCCTGCTGGGACCTTTGCCCGTCAGGGCAAGGCGAATAGGCCTTTGTCAGGCCTTCGTCAGGGCTTTGTCGGGCAGGGGCCAGGAGCCCTGCTCGCTTCAATCCCCTCACCGATAGACAGTTGCAGAAACTAGGATGCAAGAACATTTCCTGGATGGGGTTTTGATTTTCGCGAAAAGTGTGTCAGCTTTGCTTTCAGCATGAGTCTGATTTCCCAAAAATGCATTTTGAACAATTTAAAGATTTGATCTGCGTTGGCCGGGAATCGAACCCGGGTCAACTGCTTGGAAGGCAGCTATGCTCACCACTATACCACCAACGCCTGCCTGTCTGGGCTATCTGATGGAGCGCCCCTTAGAAATAAGAATAAGTCATTGGCTGGGAATGAAAAAAGCTTGCGTTTGACGCAGAAGCAGTTCGCATCATGAGGTCTTGCCGGTCAGCCCAACATTTCCCCGGGACCCCTTAAAAAAGGAGCTTGGTTTTAAGTTTGGTTTGATTGAACAGTACATTTTGTTGGCTGGGCTGGGACCCTCTCCTATTTAGCGCAAGAGTGGAACGAGGCAGCAAGTTCAAGGAATGACATTGCATCCAGGCACTTACAGCTCTTTGTGCCCTAATGCCATGACACAAAAACATAATTTGAAAAAATTTAGCAGAGGATGGTTTCGATCCATCGACCTCTGGGTTATGGGCCCAGCACGCTTCCGCTGCGCCTCTCTGCTGGTTGGAGAACAAGAGCTTTTCTGGGCTTTTACAGCCTACAAACCGACAACCCTAGACCCAGTTTCGAGTGAAGCGGGCAGTAGGCCTTACAAAGCCAAACAACCTGCAACCACGCACTCCCATCCCATGGCCTTTTGCAGACAGGCCTCATTTCTCTAGCTCACACCCTAACTGCCAACACCCCTTCCCCTTCTCTCTCTGTCTCTCTCTCTCTGTCTCTCTCTCTCATTCTCTCTCTCTCGCAAGTAGATACTTTACTTCCCAGGTGCAACAAAACAAGCCTTCTCGAGCTGGCAGATATGGGAAGGAAGGAAGGAAGGGCCAGTTTGGAAACTCAACTCAGTTACCATAAATCCCCTGCTAAGGGTTATGGGGGGGAGGAATGAAGGAACTTTGCTTCAGGGAAAGGGCTGCTGCTGCTTCAGCATGTGAGGAGCGCAGCCACACGTTTCACCTTCCTCAGTATGTTGGTTTACAGGATGAGAGAGATCCTGAAACCTCACTCTAATAGGCTGAGGTGCTGTGCTCGGTGGCCTGCTGGGACCTTTGCCCGTCAGGGCAAGGCGAATAGGCCTTTGTCAGGCCTTCGTCAGGGCTTTGTCGGGGAGGGGCCAGGAGCCCTGCTCGCTTCAATCCCCTCACCGATAGACAGTTGCAGAAACTAGGATGCAAGAACCTTTCCTGGATGGGGTTTTGATTTTCGCGAAAAGTGTGTCAGCTTTGCTTTCAGCATGAGTCTGATTTCCAAAAAATGCATTTTGAACAATTTAAAGATTTGATCTGCGTTGGCCGTTAATCGAACCTGGGTCAACTGCTTGGAAGGCAGCTATGCTCACCACTATACCACCAACACCTGCCTGTCTGGGCTCTCTGATGGAGCGCCCCTTAGAAATAAGAATAAGTCATTGGCTGGGAATGAAAAAAGCTTGCGTTTGACGCAGAAGCAGTTCGCATCATGAGGTCTTGCCGGTCAGCCCAACATTTCCCCGGGACCCCTTAAAAAAGGAGCTTGGTTTTAAGTTTGGTTTGATTGAACAGTACATTTTGTTGGCTGGGCTGGGACCCTCTCCTATTTAGCGCAAGAGTGGAACGAGGCAGCAAGTTCAAGGAATGACATTGCATCCAGGCACTTACAGCTCTTTGTGCCCTAATGCCATGACACAAAAACATAATTTGAAAAAACTTAGCAGAGGATGGTTTTGTTCCATCGACCTCTGGGTTATGGGCCCAGCACGCTTCCGCTGTGCCACTCTGCTGGTTGGAGAACAAGAGCTTTTCTGGGCTTTTACAGCCTACAAACCGACAACCCTAGACCCAGTTTCGAGTGAAGCGGGCAGTAGGCCTTACAAAGCCAAACAACCTGCAACCACGCACTCCCATCCCATGGCCTTTTGCAGACAGGCCTCATTTCTCTAGCTCACACCCTAACTGCCAACACCCCTTCCCCTTCTCTCTCTGTCTCTCTCTCTCTGTCTCTCTCTCTCATTCTCTCTCTCTCGCAAATAGATACTTTACTTCCCAGGTGCAACAAAACAAGCCTTCTCGAGCTGGCAGATATGGGAAGGAAGGAAGGAAGGGCCAGTTTGGAAACTCAACTCAATTACCATAAATCCCCTGCTAAGGGTTATGGGAGGGAGGAATGAAGGAACTTTGCTTCAGGGAAAGGGCTGCTGCTGCTTCAGCATGTGAGGAGCGCAGCCACACGTTTCACCTTCCTCAGTATGTTGGTTTACAGGATGAGAGAGATCCTGAAACCTCACTCTAATAGGCTGAGGTGCTGTGCTCGGTGGCCTGCTGGGACCTTTGCCCGTCAGGGCAAGGCGAATAGGCCTTTGTCAGGCCTTCGTCAGGGCTTTGTCGGGGAGGGGCCAGGAGCCCTGCTCGCTTCAATCCCCTCACCGATAGACAGTTGCAGAAACTAGGATGCAAGAACCTTTCCTGGATGGGGTTTTGATTTTCACGAAAAGTGTGTCAGCTTTGCTTTCAGCATGAGTCTGATTTCCAAAAAATGCATTTTGAACAATTTAAAGATTTGATCTGCGTTGGCCGGGAATCGAACCCGGGTCAACTGCTTGGAATGCAGCTATGCTCACCACTATACCACCAACGCCTGCCTGTCTGGGCTATCTGATGGAGCGCCCCTTAGAAATAAGAATAAGTCATTGGCTGGGAATGAAAAAAGCTTGCGTTTGACGCAGAAGCAGTTCGCATCATGAGGTCTTGCCGGTCAGCCCAACATTTCCCCGGGACCCCTTAAAAAAGGAGCTTGGTTTTAAGTTTGGTTTGATTGAACAGTACATTTTGTTGGCTGGGCTGGGACCCTCTCCTATTTAGCGCAAGAGTGGAACGAGGCAGCAAGTTCAAGGAATGACATTGCATCCAGGCACTTACAGCTCTTTGTGCCCTAATGCCATGACACAAAAACATAATTTGAAAAAATTTAGCAGAGGATGGTTTCGATCCATCGACCTCTGGGTTATGGGCCCAGCACGCTTCCGCTGCGCCACTCTGCTGGTTGGAGAACAAGAGCTTTTCTGGGCTTTTACAGCCTACAAACCGACAACCCTAGACCCAGTTTCGAGTGAAGCGGGCAGTAGGCCTTACAAAGCCAAACAACCTGCAACCACGCACTCCCATCCCATGGCCTTTTGCAGACAGGCCTCATTTCTCTAGCTCACACCCTAACTGCCAACACCCCTTCCCCTTCTCTCTCTGTCTCTCTCTCTCTGTCTCTCTCTCTCATTCTCTCTCTCTCGCAAGTAGATACTTTACTTCCCAGGTGCAACAAAACAAGCCTTCTCGAGCTGGCAGATATGGGAAGGAAGGAAGGAAGGGCCAGTTTGGAAACTCAACTCAATTACCATAAATCCCCTGCTAAGGGTTATGGGGGGGAGGAATGAAGGAACTTTGCTTCAGGGAAAGGGCTGCTGCTGCTTCAGCATGTGAGGAGCGCAGCCACACGTTTCACCTTCCTCAGTATGTTGGTTTACAGGATGAGAGAGATCCTGAAACCTCACTCTAATAGGCTGAGGTGCTGTGCTCGGTGGCCTGCTGGGACCTTTGCCCGTCAGGGCAAGGCGAATAGGCCTTTGTCAGGCCTTCGTCAGGGCTTTGTCGGGGAGGGGCCAGGAGCCCTGCTCGCTTCAATCCCCTCACCGATAGACAGTTGCAGAAACTAGGATGCAAGAACCTTTCCTGGATGGGGTTTTGATTTTCGCGAAAAGTGTGTCAGCTTTGCTTTCAGCATGAGTCTGATTTCCAAAAAATGCATTTTGAACAATTTAAAGATTTGATCTGCGTTGGCCGGGAATTGAACCCAGGTCAACTGCTTGGAAGGCAGCTATGCTCACCACTATACCACCAACGCCTGCCTGTCTGGGCTCTCTGATGGAGCGCCCCTTAGAAATAAGAATAAGTCATTGGCTGGGAATGAAAAAAGCTTGCGTTTGACGCAGAAGCAGTTCGCATCATGAGGTCTTGCCGGTCAGCCCAACATTTCCCCGGGACCCCTTAAAAAAGGAGCTTGGTTTTAAGTTTGGTTTGATTGAACAGTACATTTTGTTGGCTGGGCTGGGACCCTCTCCTATTTAGCGCAAGAGTGGAACGAGGCAGCAAGTTCAAGGAATGACATTGCATCCAGGCACTTACAGCTCTTTGTGCCCTAATGCCATGACACAAAAACATAATTTGAAAAAACTTAGCAGAGGATGGTTTCGTTCCATCGACCTCTGGGTTATGGGCCCAGCACGCTTCCGCTGTGCCACTCTGCTGGTTGGAGAACAAGAGCTTTTCGGGGCTTTTACAGCCTACAAACCGACAACCCTAGACCCAGTTTCGAGCGAAGCGGGCAGTAGGCCTTACAAAGCCAAACAACCTGCAACCACGCACTCCCATCCCATGGCCTTTTGCAGACAGGCCTCATTTCTCTAGCTCACACCCTAACTGCCAACACCCCTTCCCCTTCTCTCACTGTCTCTCTCTCTCTGTCTCTCTCTCTCATTCTCTCTCTCTCGCAAATAGATACTTTACTTCCCAGGTGCAACAAAACAAGCCTTCTCGAGCTGGCAGATATGGGAAGGAAGGAAGGAAGGGCCAGTTTGGAAACTCAACTCAATTACCATAAATCCCCTGCTAAGGGTTATGGGAGGGAGGAATGAAGGAACTTTGCTTCAGGGAAAGGGCTGCTGCTGCTTCAGCATGTGAGGAGCGCAGCCACACGTTTCACCTTCCTCAGTATGTTGGTTTACAGGATGAGAGAGATCCTGAAACCTCACTCTAATAGGCTGAGGTGCTGTGCTCGGTGGCCTGCTGGGACCTTTGCCCGTCAGGGCAAGGCGAATAGGCCTTTGTCAGGCCTTCGTCAGGGCTTTGTCGGGCAGGGGCCAGGAGCCCTGCTCGCTTCAATCCCCTCACCGATAGACAGTTGCAGAAACTAGGATGCAAGAACATTTCCTGGATGGGGTTTTGATTTTCGCGAAAAGTGTGTCAGCTTTGCTTTCAGCATGAGTCTGATTTCCCAAAAATGCATTTTGAACAATTTAAAGATTTGATCTGCGTTGGCCGGGAATCGAACCCGGGTCAACTGCTTGGAAGGCAGCTATGCTCACCACTATACCACCAACGCCTGCCTGTCTGGGCTATCTGATGGAGCGCCCCTTAGAAATAAGAATAAGTCATTGGCTGGGAATGAAAAAAGCTTGCGTTTGACGCAGAAGCAGTTCGCATCATGAGGTCTTGCCGGTCAGCCCAACATTTCCCCGGGACCCCTTAAAAAAGGAGCTTGGTTTTAAGTTTGGTTTGATTGAACAGTACATTTTGTTGGCTGGGCTGGGACCCTCTCCTATTTAGCGCAAGAGTGGAACGAGGCAGCAAGTTCAAGGAATGACATTGCATCCAGGCACTTACAGCTCTTTGTGCCCTAATGCCATGACACAAAAACATAATTTGAAAAAATTTAGCAGAGGATGGTTTCGATCCATCGACCTCTGGGTTATGGGCCCAGCACGCTTCCGCTGCGCCTCTCTGCTGGTTGGAGAACAAGAGCTTTTCTGGGCTTTTACAGCCTACAAACCGACAACCCTAGACCCAGTTTCGAGTGAAGCGGGCAGTAGGCCTTACAAAGCCAAACAACCTGCAACCACGCACTCCCATCCCATGGCCTTTTGCAGACAGGCCTCATTTCTCTAGCTCACACCCTAACTGCCAACACCCCTTCCCCTTCTCTCTCTGTCTCTCTCTCTCTGTCTCTCTCTCTCATTCTCTCTCTCTCGCAAGTAGATACTTTACTTCCCAGGTGCAACAAAACAAGCCTTCTCGAGCTGGCAGATATGGGAAGGAAGGAAGGAAGGGCCAGTTTGGAAACTCAACTCAGTTACCATAAATCCCCTGCTAAGGGTTATGGGGGGGAGGAATGAAGGAACTTTGCTTCAGGGAAAGGGCTGCTGCTGCTTCAGCATGTGAGGAGCGCAGCCACACGTTTCACCTTCCTCAGTATGTTGGTTTACAGGATGAGAGAGATCCTGAAACCTCACTCTAATAGGCTGAGGTGCTGTGCTCGGTGGCCTGCTGGGACCTTTGCCCGTCAGGGCAAGGCGAATAGGCCTTTGTCAGGCCTTCGTCAGGGCTTTGTCGGGGAGGGGCCAGGAGCCCTGCTCGCTTCAATCCCCTCACCGATAGACAGTTGCAGAAACTAGGATGCAAGAACCTTTCCTGGATGGGGTTTTGATTTTCGCGAAAAGTGTGTCAGCTTTGCTTTCAGCATGAGTCTGATTTCCAAAAAATGCATTTTGAACAATTTAAAGATTTGATCTGCGTTGGCCGTTAATCGAACCTGGGTCAACTGCTTGGAAGGCAGCTATGCTCACCACTATACCACCAACACCTGCCTGTCTGGGCTCTCTGATGGAGCGCCCCTTAGAAATAAGAATAAGTCATTGGCTGGGAATGAAAAAAGCTTGCGTTTGACGCAGAAGCAGTTCGCATCATGAGGTCTTGCCGGTCAGCCCAACATTTCCCCGGGACCCCTTAAAAAAGGAGCTTGGTTTTAAGTTTGGTTTGATTGAACAGTACATTTTGTTGGCTGGGCTGGGACCCTCTCCTATTTAGCGCAAGAGTGGAACGAGGCAGCAAGTTCAAGGAATGACATTGCATCCAGGCACTTACAGCTCTTTGTGCCCTAATGCCATGACACAAAAACATAATTTGAAAAAACTTAGCAGAGGATGGTTTTGTTCCATCGACCTCTGGGTTATGGGCCCAGCACGCTTCCGCTGTGCCACTCTGCTGGTTGGAGAACAAGAGCTTTTCTGGGCTTTTACAGCCTACAAACCGACAACCCTAGACCCAGTTTCGAGTGAAGCGGGCAGTAGGCCTTACAAAGCCAAACAACCTGCAACCACGCACTCCCATCCCATGGCCTTTTGCAGACAGGCCTCATTTCTCTAGCTCACACCCTAACTGCCAACACCCCTTCCCCTTCTCTCTCTGTCTCTCTCTCTCTGTCTCTCTCTCTCATTCTCTCTCTCTCGCAAATAGATACTTTACTTCCCAGGTGCAACAAAACAAGCCTTCTCGAGCTGGCAGATATGGGAAGGAAGGAAGGAAGGGCCAGTTTGGAAACTCAACTCAATTACCATAAATCCCCTGCTAAGGGTTATGGGAGGGAGGAATGAAGGAACTTTGCTTCAGGGAAAGGGCTGCTGCTGCTTCAGCATGTGAGGAGCGCAGCCACACGTTTCACCTTCCTCAGTATGTTGGTTTACAGGATGAGAGAGATCCTGAAACCTCACTCTAATAGGCTGAGGTGCTGTGCTCGGTGGCCTGCTGGGACCTTTGCCCGTCAGGGCAAGGCGAATAGGCCTTTGTCAGGCCTTCGTCAGGGCTTTGTCGGGGAGGGGCCAGGAGCCCTGCTCGCTTCAATCCCCTCACCGATAGACAGTTGCAGAAACTAGGATGCAAGAACCTTTCCTGGATGGGGTTTTGATTTTCACGAAAAGTGTGTCAGCTTTGCTTTCAGCATGAGTCTGATTTCCAAAAAATGCATTTTGAACAATTTAAAGATTTGATCTGCGTTGGCCGGGAATCGAACCCGGGTCAACTGCTTGGAATGCAGCTATGCTCACCACTATACCACCAACGCCTGCCTGTCTGGGCTATCTGATGGAGCGCCCCTTAGAAATAAGAATAAGTCATTGGCTGGGAATGAAAAAAGCTTGCGTTTGACGCAGAAGCAGTTCGCATCATGAGGTCTTGCCGGTCAGCCCAACATTTCCCCGGGACCCCTTAAAAAAGGAGCTTGGTTTTAAGTTTGGTTTGATTGAACAGTACATTTTGTTGGCTGGGCTGGGACCCTCTCCTATTTAGCGCAAGAGTGGAACGAGGCAGCAAGTTCAAGGAATGACATTGCATCCAGGCACTTACAGCTCTTTGTGCCCTAATGCCATGACACAAAAACATAATTTGAAAAAACTTAGCAGAGGATGGTTTCGATCCATCGACCTCTGGGTTATGGGCCCAGCACGCTTCCGCTGCGCCACTCTGCTGGTAGGAGAACAAGAGCTTTTCTGGGCTTTTACAGCCTACAAACCGACAACCCTAGACCCAGTTTCGAGTGAAGCGGGCAGTAGGCCTTACAAAGCCAAACAACCTGCAACCACGCACTCCCATCCCATGGCCTTTTGCAGACAGGCCTCATTTCTCTAGCTCACACCCTAACTGCCAACACCCCTTCCCCTTCTCTCTCTGTCTCTCTCTCTCTGTCTCTCTCTCTCATTCTCTCTCTCTCGCAAGTAGATACTTTACTTCCCAGGTGCAACAAAACAAGCCTTCTCGAGCTGGCAGATATGGGAAGGAAGGAAGGAAGGGCCAGTTTGGAAACTCAACTCAATTACCATAAATCCCCTGCTAAGGGTTATGGGGGGGAGGAATGAAGGAACTTTGCTTCAGGGAAAGGGCTGCTGCTGCTTCAGCATGTGAGGAGCGCAGCCACACGTTTCACCTTCCTCAGTATGTTGGTTTACAGGATGAGAGAGATCCTGAAACCTCACTCTAATAGGCTGAGGTGCTGTGCTCGGTGGCCTGCTGGGACCTTTGCCCGTCAGGGCAAGGCGAATAGGCCTTTGTCAGGCCTTCGTCAGGGCTTTGTCGGGGAGGGGCCAGGAGCCCTGCTCGCTTCAATCCCCTCACCGATAGACAGTTGCGGAAACTAGGATGCAAGAACCTTTCCTGGATGGGGTTTTGATTTTCACGAAAAGTGTGTCAGCTTTGCTTTCAGCATGAGTCTGATTTCCCAAAAATGCATTTTGAACAATTTAAAGATTTGATCTGGGTCAACTGCTTGGAAGGCAGCTATGCTCACCACTATACCACCAACGCCTGCCTGTCTGGGCTATGTGATGGAGCGCCCCTTAGAAATAAGAATAAGTCTTTGGCTGGGAATGAAAAAAGCTTGCGTTTGACGCAGAAGCAGTTCGCATCATGAGGTCTTGCCGGTCAGCCCAACATTTCCCCGGGACCCCTTAAAAAAGGAGCTTGGTTTTAAGTTTGGTTTGATTGAACAGTACATTTTGTTGGCTGGGCTGGGACCCTCTCCTATTTAGTGCAAGAGTGGAACGAGGCAGCAAGTTCAAGGAATGACATTGCATCCAGGCACTTACAGCTCTTTGTGCCCTAATGCCATGACACAAAAACATAATTTGAAAAAACTTAGCAGAGGATGGTTTCGATCCATCGACCTCTGGGTTATGGGCCCAGCACGCTTCCGCTGCGCCACTCTGCTGGTTGGAGAACAAGAGCTTTTCTGGGCTTTTACAGCCTACAAACCGACAACCCTAGACCCAGTTTCGAGTGAAGCGGGCAGTAGGCCTTACAAAGCCAAACAACCTGCAACCATGCACTCCCATCCCATGGCCTTTTGCAGACAGGCCTCATTTCTCTAGCTCACACCCTAACTGCCAACACCCCTTCCCCTTCTCTCTCTGTCTCTCTCTCTCTGTCTCTCTCTCTCATTCTCTCTCTCTCGCAAATAGATACTTTACTTCCCAGGTGCAACAAAACAAGCCTTCTCGAGCTGGCAGATATGGGAAGGAAGGAAGGAAGGGCCAGTTTGGAAACTCAACTCAATTACCATAAATCCCCTGCTAAGGGTTATGGGAGGGAGGAATGAAGGAACTTTGCTTCAGGGAAAGGGCAGCTGCTGCTTCAGCATGTGAGGAGCGCAGCCACACGTTTCACCTTCCTCAGTATGTTGGTTTACAGGATGAGAGAGATCCTGAAACCTCACTCTAATAGGCTGAGGTGCTGTGCTCGGTGGCCTGCTGGGACCTTTGCCCGTCAGGGCAAGGCGAATAGGCCTTTGTCAGGCCTTCGTCAGGGCTTTGTCGGGGAGGGGCCAGGAGCCCTGCTCGCTTCAATCCCCTCACCGATAGACAGTTGCAGAAACTAGGATGCAAGAACCTTTCCTGGATGGGGTTTTGATTTTCGCGAAAAGTGTGTCAGCTTTGCTTTCAGCATGAGTCTGATTTCCCAAAAATGCATTTTGAACAATTTAAAGATTTGATCTGCGTTGGCCGGGAATCGAACCCGGGTCAACTGCTTGGAAGGCAGCTATGCTCACCACTATACCACCAACACCTGCCTGTCTGGGGTATGTGATGGAGCGCCCCTTAGAAATAAGAATAAGTCATTGGCTGGGAATGAAAAAAGCTTGCGTTTGACGCAGAAGCAGTTCGCATCATGAGGTCTTGCCGGTCAGCCCAACATTTCCCCGGGACCCCTTAAAAAAGGAGCTTGGTTTTAAGTTTGGTTTGATTGAACAGTACATTTTGTTGGCTGGGCTGGGACCCTCTCCTATTTAGCGCAAGAGTGGAACGAGGCAGCAAGTTCAAGGAATGACATTGCATCCAGGCACTTACAGCTCTTTGTGCCCTAATGCCATGACACAAAAACATAATTTGAAAAAATTTAGCAGAGGATGGTTTCGATCCATCGACCTCTGGGTTATGGGCCCAGCACGCTTCCGCTGCGCCACTCTGCTGGTTGGAGAACAAGAGCTTTTCTGGGCTTTTACAGCCTACAAACCGACAACCCTAGACCCAGTTTCGAGTGAAGCGGGCAGTAGGCCTTACAAAGCCAAACAACCTGCAACCATGCACTCCCATCCCATGGCCTTTTGCAGACAGGCCTCATTTCTCTAGCTCACACCCTAACTGCCAACACCCCTTCCCCTTCTCTCTCTGTCTCTCTCTCTCTGTCTCTCTCTCTCATTCTCTCTCTCTCGCAAGTAGATACTTTACTTCCCAGGTGCAACAAAACAAGCCTTCTCGAGCTGGCAGATATGGGAAGGAAGGAAGGAAGGGCCAGTTTGGAAACTCAACTCAATTACCATAAATCCCCTGCTAAGGGTTATGGGGGGGAGGAATGAAGGAACTTTGCTTCAGGGAAAGGGCTGCTGCTGCTTCAGCATGTGAGGAGCGCAGCCACACGTTTCACCTTCCTCAGTATGTTGGTTTACAGGATGAGAGAGATCCTGAAACCTCACTCTAATAGGCTGAGGTGCTGTGCTCGGTGGCCTGCTGGGACCTTTGCCCGTCAGGGCAAGGCGAATAGGCCTTTGTCAGGCCTTCGTCAGGGCTTTGTCGGGGAGGGGCCAGGAGCCCTGCTCGCTTCAATCCCCTCACCGATAGACAGTTGCGGAAACTAGGATGCAAGAACCTTTCCTGGATGGGGTTTTGATTTTCGCGAAAAGTGTGTCAGCTTTGCTTTCAGCATGAGTCTGATTTCCCAAAAATGCATTTTGAACAATTTAAAGATTTGATCTGCGTTGGCCGGGAATCGAACCCAGGTCAACTGCTTGGAAGGCAGCTATGCTCACCACTATACCACCAACGCCTGCCTGTCTGGGCTATGTGATGGAGCGCCCCTTAGAAATAAGAATAAGTCTTTGGCTGGGAATGAAAAAAGCTTGCGTTTGACGCAGAAGCAGTTCGCATCATGAGGTCTTGCCGGTCAGCCCAACATTTCCCCGGGACCCCTTAAAAAAGGAGCTTGGTTTTAAGTTTGGTTTGATTGAACAGTACATTTTGTTGGCTGGGCTGGGACCCTCTCCTATTTAGCGCAAGAGTGGAACGAGGCAGCAAGTTCAAGGAATGACATTGCATCCAGGCACTTACAGCTCTTTGTGCCCTAATGCCATGACACAAAAACATAATTTGAAAAAATTTAGCAGAGGATGGTTTCGATCCATCGACCTCTGGGTTATGGGCCCAGCACGCTTCCGCTGCGCCACTCTGCTGGTTGGAGAACAAGAGCTTTTCTGGGCTTTTACAGCCTACAAACCGACAACCCTAGACCCAGTTTCGAGTGAAGCGGGCAGTAGGCCTTACAAAGCCAAACAACCTGCAACCACGCACTCCCATCCCATGGCCTTTTGCAGACAGGCCTCATTTCTCTAGCTCACACCCTAACTGCCAACACCCCTTCCCCTTCTCTCTCTGTCTCTCTCTCTCTGTCTCTCTCTCTCATTCTCTCTCTCTCGCAAGTAGATACTTTACTTCCCAGGTGCAACAAAACAAGCCTTCTCGAGCTGGCAGATATGGGAAGGAAGGAAGGAAGGGCCAGTTTGGAAACTCAACTCAATTACCATAAATCCCCTGCTAAGGGTTATGGGGGGGAGGAATGAAGGAACTTTGCTTCAGGGAAAGGGCTGCTGCTGCTTCAGCATGTGAGGAGCGCAGCCACACGTTTCACCTTCCTCAGTATGTTGGTTTACAGGATGAGAGAGATCCTGAAACCTCACTCTAATAGGCTGAGGTGCTGTGCTCGGTGGCCTGCTGGGACCTTTGCCCGTCAGGGCAAGGCGAATAGGCCTTTGTCAGGCCTTCGTCAGGGCTTTGTCGGGGAGGGGCCAGGAGCCCTGCTCGCTTCAATCCCCTCACCGATAGACAGTTGCAGAAACTAGGATGCAAGAACCTTTCCTGGATGGGGTTTTGATTTTCGCGAAAAGTGTGTCAGCTTTGCTTTCAGCATGAGTCTGATTTCCAAAAAATGCATTTTGAACAATTTAAAGATTTGATCTGCGTTGGCCGGGAATTGAACCCAGGTCAACTGCTTGGAAGGCAGCTATGCTCACCACTATACCACCAACGCCTGCCTGTCTGGGCTCTCTGATGGAGCGCCCCTTAGAAATAAGAATAAGTCATTGGCTGGGAATGAAAAAAGCTTGCGTTTGACGCAGAAGCAGTTCGCATCATGAGGTCTTGCCGGTCAGCCCAACATTTCCCCGGGACCCCTTAAAAAAGGAGCTTGGTTTTAAGTTTGGTTTGATTGAACAGTACATTTTGTTGGCTGGGCTGGGACCCTCTCCTATTTAGCGCAAGAGTGGAACGAGGCAGCAAGTTCAAGGAATGACATTGCATCCAGGCACTTACAGCTCTTTGTGCCCTAATGCCATGACACAAAAACATAATTTGAAAAAACTTAGCAGAGGATGGTTTCAATCCATCGACCTCTGGGTTATGGGCCCATCCATCGACCTCTGGGTTATGGGCCCAGCACGCTTCCGCTGCGCCACTCTGCTGGTTGGAGAACAAGAGCTTTTCTGGGCTTTTACAGCCTACAAACCGACAACCCTAGACCCAGTTTCGAGTGAAGCGGGCAGTAGGCCTTACAAAGCCAAACAACCTGCAACCACGCACTCCCATCCCATGGCCTTTTGCAGACAGGCCTCATTTCTCTAGCTCACACCCTAACTGCCAACACCCCTTCCCCTTCTCTCTCTGTCTCTCTCTCTCTGTCTCTCTCTCTCATTCTCTCTCTCTCGCAAATAGATACTTTACTTCCCAGGTGCAACAAAACAAGCCTTCTCGAGCTGGCAGATATGGGAAGGAAGGAAGGAAGGGCCAGTTTGGAAACTCAACTCAATTACCATAAATCCCCTGCTAAGGGTTATGGGAGGGAGGAATGAAGGAACTTTGCTTCAGGGAAAGGGCTGCTGCTGCTTCAGCATGTGAGGAGCGCAGCCACACGTTTCACCTTCCTCAGTATGTTGGTTTACAGGATGAGAGAGATCCTGAAACCTCACTCTAATAGGCTGAGGTGCTGTGCTCGGTGGCCTGCTGGGACCTTTGCCCGTCAGGGCAAGGCGAATAGGCCTTTGTCAGGCCTTCGTCAGGGCTTTGTCGGGGAGGGGCCAGGAGCCCTGCTCGCTTCAATCCCCTCACCGATAGACAGTTGCAGAAACTAGGATGCAAGAACCTTTCCTGGATGGGGTTTTGATTTTCACGAAAAGTGTGTCAGCTTTGCTTTCAGCATGAGTCTGATTTCCAAAAAATGCATTTTGAACAATTTAAAGATTTGATCTGCGTTGGCCGGGAATCGAACCCGGGTCAACTGCTTGGAATGCAGCTATGCTCACCACTATACCACCAACGCCTGCCTGTCTGGGCTATCTGATGGAGCGCCCCTTAGAAATAAGAATAAGTCATTGGCTGGGAATGAAAAAAGCTTGCGTTTGACGCAGAAGCAGTTCGCATCATGAGGTCTTGCCGGTCAGCCCAACATTTCCCCGGGACCCCTTAAAAAAGGAGCTTGGTTTTAAGTTTGGTTTGATTGAACAGTACATTTTGTTGGCTGGGCTGGGACCCTCTCCTATTTAGCGCAAGAGTGGAACGAGGCAGCAAGTTCAAGGAATGACATTGCATCCAGGCACTTACAGCTCTTTGTGCCCTAATGCCATGACACAAAAACATAATTTGAAAAAACTTAGCAGAGGATGGTTTCGATCCATGGACCTCTGGGTTATGGGCCCAGCACGCTTCCGCTGCGCCACTCTGCTGGTTGGAGAACAAGAGCTTTTCTGGGCTTTTACAGCCTACAAACCGACAACCCTAGACCCAGTTTCGAGTGAAGCGGGCAGTAGGCCTTACAAAGCCAAACAACCTGCAACCACGCACTCCCATCCCATGGCCTTTTGCAGACAGGCCTCATTTCTCTAGCTCACACCCTAACTGCCAACACCCCTTCCCCTTCTCTCACTGTCTCTCTCTGTCTCTCTCTCTCATTCTCTCTCTCTCGCAAATAGATACTTTACTTCCCAGGTGCAACAAAACAAGCCTTCTCGAGCTGGCAGATATGTGAAGGAAGGAAGGAAGGGCCAGTTTGGAAACTCAACTCAATTACCATAAATCCCCTGCTAAGGGTTATGGGAGGGAGGAATGAAGGAACTTTGCTTCAGGGAAAGGGCTGCTGCTGCTTCAGCATGTGAGGAGCGCAGCCACACGTTTCACCTTCCTCAGTATGTTGGTTTACAGGATGAGAGAGATCCTGAAACCTCACTCTAATAGGCTGAGGTGCTCTGCTCGGTGGCCTGCTGGGACCTTTGCCCGTCAGGGCAAGGCGAATAGGCCTTCGTCAGGTCTTTGTCGGGGAGGGGCCAGGAGCCCTGCTCGCTTCAATCCCCTCACCGATAGACAGTTGCGGAAACTAGGATGCAAGAACCTTTCCTGGATGGGGTTTTGATTTTCGCGAAAAGTGTGTCAGCTTTGCTTTCAGCATGAGTCTGATTTCCCAAAAATGCATTTTGAACAATTTAAAGATTTGATCTGCGTTGGCCGGGAATCGAACCCTGGTCAACTGCTTGGAAGGCAGCTATGCTCACCACTATACCACCAACGCCTGCCTGTCTGGGCTATGTGATGGAGCGCCCCTTAGAAATAAGAATAAGTCTTTGGCTGGGAATGAAAAAAGCTTGCGTTTGACGCAGAAGCAGTTCGCATCATGAGGTCTTGCCGGTCAGCCCAACATTTCCCCGGGACCCCTTAAAAAAGGAGCTTGGTTTTAAGTTTGGTTTGATTGAACAGTACATTTTGTTGGCTGGGCTGGGACCCTCTCCTATTTAGTGCAAGAGTGGAACGAGGCAGCAAGTTCAAGGAATGACATTGCATCCAGGCACTTACAGCTCTTTGTGCCCTAATGCCATGACACAAAAACATAATTTGAAAAAACTTAGCAGAGGATGGTTTCGATCCATCGACCTCTGGGTTATGGGCCCAGCACGCTTCCGCTGCGCCACTCTGCTGGTTGGAGAACAAGAGCTTTTCTGGGCTTTTACAGCCTACAAACCGACCAACCTAGACCCAGTTTCGAGTGAAGCGGGCAGTAGGCCTTACAAAGCCAAACAACCTGCAACCATGCACTCCCATCCCATGGCCTTTTGCAGACAGGCCTCATTTCTCTAGCTCACACCCTAACTGCCAACACCCCTTCCCCTTCTCTCTCTGTCTCTCTCTCTCTGTCTCTCTCTCTCATTCTCTCTCTCTCGCAAATAGATACTTTACTTCCCAGGTGCAACAAAACAAGCCTTCTCGAGCTGGCAGATATGGGAAGGAAGGAAGGAAGGGCCAGTTTGGAAACTCAACTCAATTACCATAAATCCCCTGCTAAGGGTTATGGGAGGGAGGAATGAAGGAACTTTGCTTCAGGGAAAGGGCAGCTGCTGCTTCAGCATGTGAGGAGCGCAGCCACACGTTTCACCTTCCTCAGTATGTTGGTTTACAGGATGAGAGAGATCCTGAAACCTCACTCTAATAGGCTGAGGTGCTGTGCTCGGTGGCCTGCTGGGACCTTTGCCCGTCAGGGCAAGGCGAATAGGCCTTTGTCAGGCCTTCGTCAGGGCTTTGTCGGGGAGGGGCCAGGAGCCCTGCTCGCTTCAATCCCCTCACCGATAGACAGTTGCAGAAACTAGGATGCAAGAACCTTTCCTGGATGGGGTTTTGATTTTCACGAAAAGTGTGTCAGCTTTGCTTTCAGCATGAGTCTGATTTCCAAAAAATGCATTTTGAACAATTTAAAGATTTGATCTGCGTTGGCGGGAATAGAACCCGGGTCAACTGCTTGGAAGGCAGTTATGCTCACCACTATACCACCAACGCCTGCCTGTCTGGGCTATCTGATGGAGCGCCCCTTAGAAATAAGAATAAGTCATTGGCTGGGAATGAAAAAAGCTTGCGTTTGACGCAGAAGCAGTTCGCATCATGAGGTCTTGCCGGTCAGCCCAACATTTCCCCGAGACCCCTTAAAAAAGGAGCTTGGTTTTAAGTTTGGTTTGATTGAACAGTACATTTTGTTGGCTGGGCTGGGACCCTCTCCTATTTAGCGCAAGAGTGGAACGAGGCAGCAAGTTCAAGGAATGACATTGCATCCAGGCACTTACAGCTCTTTGTGCCCTAATGCCATGACACAAAAACATAATTTGAAAAAACTTAGCAGAGGATGGTTTCGATCCATCGACCTCTGGGTTATGGGCCCAGCACGCTTCCGCTGCGCAACTCTGCTGGCTGGAGAACAAGAGCTTTTCTGGGCTTTTACAGCCTACAAACCGACAACCCTAGACCCAATTTCGAGTGAAGCGGGCAGTAGGCCTTACAAAGCCAAACAACCTGCAACCACGCACTCCCATCCCATGGCCTTTTGCAGACAGGCCTCATTTCTCTAGCTCACACCCTAACTGCCAACACCCCTTCCCCTTCTCTCTTTGTCTCTCTCTCTCTGTCTCTCTCTCTCATTCTCTCTCTCTAGCAAATAGATACTTTACTTCCCAGGTGCAACAAAACAAGCCTTCTCGAGCTGGCAGATATGGGAAGGAAGGAAGGAGTGAAGGGCCAGTTTGGAAACTCAACTCAATTACCATAAATCCCCTGCTAAGGGTTATGGGAGGGAGGAATGAAGGAACTTTGCTTCAGGGGAAGGGCTGCTGCTGCTTCAGCATGTGAGGAGCGCAGCCACACGTTTCACCTTCCTCAGTATGTTGGTTTACAGGATGAGAGAGATCCTGAAACCTCACTCTAATAGGCTGAGGTGCTGTGCTCGGTGGCCTGCTGGGACCTTTGCCCGTCAGGGCAAGGCGAATAGGCCTTTGTCAGGCCTTCGTCAGGGCCTTGTCGGGGAGGGGCCAGGAGCCCTGCTCGCTTCAATCCCCTCACCGATAGACAGTTGCAGAAACTAGGATGCAAGAACCTTTCCTGGATGGGGTTTTGATTTTCGCGAAAAGTGTGTCAGCTTTGCTTTCAGCATGAGTCTGATTTCCCAAAAATGCATTTTGAACAATTTAAAGATTTGATCTGCGTTGGCCGGGAATCAAACCGGGTCAACTGCTTGGAAGGCAGCTATGCTCACCACTATACCACCAATGCCTGCCTATCTGGGCTACCTGATGGAGCGCCCCTTAGAAATAAGAATAAGTCATTGGCTGGGAATGAAAAAAGCTTGCGTTTGACGCAGAAGCAGTTCGCATCATGAGGTCTTGCCGGTCAGCCCAACATTTCCCCGGGACCCCTTAAAAAAGGAGCTTGGTTTTAAGTTTGGTTTGATTGAACAGTACATTTTGTTGGCTGGGCTGGGACCCTCTCCTATTTAGCGCAAGAGTGGAACGAGGCAGCAAGTTCAAGGAATGACATTGCATCCAGGCACTTACAGCTCTTTGTGCCCTAATGCCATGACACAAAAACATAATTTGAAAAAACTTAGCAGAGGATGGTTTCCATCCATCCACCTCTGGGTTATGGGCCCAGCACGCTTCCGCTGCGCCACTCTGCTGGTTGGAGAACAAGAGCTTTTCTGGGCTTTTACAGCCTACAAACCGACAACCCTAGACCCAGTTTCGAGTGAAGCGGGCAGTAGGCCTTACAAAGCCAAACAACCTGCAACCACGCACTCCCATCCCATGGCCTTTTGCAGACAGGCCTCATTTCTCTAGCTCACACCCTAACTGCCAACACCCCTTCCCCTTCTCTCTCTGTCTCTCTCTCTCTGTCCCTCTCATTCTCTCTCTCTCGCAAATAGATACTTTACTTCCCAGGTGCAACAAAACAAGCCTTCTCGAGCTGGCAGATATGGGAAGGAAGGAAGGGCCAGTTTGGAAACTCAACTCAATTACCATAAATTCCCTGCTAAGGGTTATGGGAGGGAGGAATGAAGGAACTTTGCTTCAGGGAAAGGGCTGCTGCTGCTTCAGCATGTGAGGAGCGCAGCCACACGTTTCACCTTCCTCAGTATGTTGGTTTACAGGATGAGAGAGATCCTGAAACCTCACTCTAATAGGCTGAGGTGCTGTGCTCGGTGGCCTGCTGGGACCTTTGCCCGTCAGGGCAAGGCAAATAGGCCTTTGTCAGGCCTTCGTCAGGGCTTTGTCGGGGAGGGGCCAGGAGCCCTGCTCGCTTCAATCCCCTCACCGATAGACAGTTGCAGAAACTAGGATGCAAGAACCTTTCCTGGATGGGGTTTTGATTTTCGCGAAAAGTGTGTCAGCTTTGCTTTCAGCATGAGTCTGATTTCCCAAAAATGCATTTTGAACAATTTAAAGATTTGATCTGCGTTGGCCCCGGGTCAACTGCTTGGAAGGCAGCTATGCTCACCACTATACCACCAACTCCTGCCTGTCTGGGCTATGTGATGGAGCGCCCCTTAGAAATAAGAATAAGTCATTGGCTGGGAATGAAAAAAGCTTGCGTTTGACGCAGAAGCAGTTCGCATCATGAGGTCTTGCCGGTCAGCCCAACATTTCCCCGGGACCCCTTAAAAAAGGAGCTTGGTTTTAAGTTTGGTTTGATTGAACAGTACATTTTGTTGGCTGGGCTGGGACCCTCTCCTATTTAGCGCAAGAGTGGAACGAGGCAGCAAGTTCAAGGAATGACATTGCATCCAGGCACTTACAGCTCTTTGTGCCCTAATGCCATGACACAAAAACATAATTTGAAAAAACTTAGCAGAGGATGGTTTCGATCCATCGACCTCTGGGTTATGGGCCCAGCACGCTTCCGCTGCGCCACTCTGCTGGTTGGAGAACAAGAGCTTTTCTGGGCTTTTACAGCCTACAAACCGACAACCCTAGACCCAGTTTCGAGTGAAGCGGGCAGTAGGCCTTACAAAGCCAAACAACCTGCAACCACGCACTCCCATCCCATGGCCTTTTGCAGACAGGCCTCATTTCTCTAGCTCACACCCTAACTGCCAACACCCCTTCCCCTTCTCTCTCTGTCTCTCTCTCTCTGTCTCTCTCTCTCATTCTCTCTCTCTCGCAAATAGATACTTTACTTCCCAGGTGCAACAAAACAAGCCTTCTCGAGCTGGCAGATATGGGAAGGAAGGAAGGGCCAGTTTGGAAACTCAACTCAATTACCATAAATCCCCTGCTAAGGGTTATGGGAGGGAGGAATGAAGGAACTTTGCTTCAGGGAAAGGACTGCTGCTGCTTCAGCATGTGAGGAGCGCAGCCACACGTTTCACCTTCCTCAGTATGTTGGTTTACAGGATGAGAGAGATCCTGAAACCTCACTCTAATAGGTTGAGGTGCTGTGCTCGGTGGCCTGCTGGGACCTTTGCCCGTCAGGGCAAGGTGAATAGGCCTTTGTCAGGCCTTCGTCAGGGCTTTGTCGGGGAGGGGCCAGGAGCCCTGCTCGCTTCAATCCCCTCACCGATAGACAGTTGCAGAAACTAGGATGCAAGAACCTTTCCTGGATGGGGTTTTGATTTTCGCGAAAAGTGTGTCAGCTTTGCTTTCAGCATGAGTCTGATTTCCCAAAAATGCATTTTGAACAATTTAAAGATTTGATCTGCGTTGGCCGGGAATCGAACCCGGGTCAACTGCTTGGAAGGCAGCTATGCTCACCACTATAACACCAACGCCTGCCTGTCTGGGCTATGTGATGGAGCGCCCCTTAGAAATAAGAATAAGTCATTGGCTGGGAATGAAAAAAGCTTGCGTTTGACGCAGAAGCAGTTCGCATCATGAGGTCTTGCCGGTCAGCCCAACATTTCCCCGGGACCCCTTAAAAAAGGAGCTTGGTTTTAAGTTTGGTTTGATTGAACAGTACATTTTGTTGGCTGGGCTGGGACCCTCTCCTATTTAGCGCAAGAGTGGAACGAGGCAGCAAGTTCAAGGAATGACATTGCATCCAGGCACTTACAGCTCTTTGTGCCCTAATGCCATGACACAAAAACATAATTTGAAAAAACTTAGCAGAGGATGGTTTCAATCCATCGACCTCTGGGTTATGGGCGCAGCATGCTTCCGCTGCGCCACTCTGCTGGTTGGAGAACAAGAGCTTTTCTGGGCTTTTACAGCCTACAAACCGACAACCCTAGACCCAGTTTCGAGTGAAGTGGGCAGTAGGCCTTACAAAGCCAAACAACCTGCAACCACGCACTCCCATCCCATGGCCTTTTGCAGACAGGCCTCATTTCTCTAGCTCACACCCTAACTGCCAACACCCCTTCCCCTTCTCTCTCTGTCTCCCTCTCTCTGTCTCTCTCTCTCATTCTCTCTCTCTCGCAAATAGATACTTTACTTCCCAGGTGCAACAAAACAAGCCTTCTCGAGCTGGCAGATATGGGAAGGAAGGAAGGAAGGGCCAGTTTGGAAACTCAACTCAATTACCATAAATCCCCTGCTAAGGGTTATGGGAGGGAGGAATGAAGGAACTTTGCTTCAGGGAAAGGGCTGCTGCTGCTTCAGCATGTGAGGAGCGCAGCCACACGTTTCACCTTCCTCAGTATGTTGGTTTACAGGATGAGAGAGATCCTGAAACCTCACTCTAATAGGCTGAGGTGCTGTGCTCGGTGGCCTGCTGGGACCTTTGCCCGTCAGGGCAAGGCGAATAGGCCTTTGTCAGGCCTTCGTCAGGGCTTTGTCGGGGAGGGGCCAGGAGCCCTGCTCGCTTCAATCCCCTCACCGATAGACAGTTGCAGAAACTAGGATGCAAGAACCTTTCCTGGATGGGGTTTTGATTTTCACGAAAAGTGTGTCAGCTTTGCTTTCAGCATGAGTCTGATTTCCAAAAAATGCATTTTGAACAATTTAAAGATTTGATCTGCGTTGGCGGGAATAGAACCCGGGTCAACTGCTTGGAAGGCAGTTATGCTCACCACTATACCACCAACGCCTGCCTGTCTGGGCTATCTGATGGAGCGCCCCTTAGAAATAAGAATAAGTCATTGGCTGGGAATGAAAAAAGCTTGCGTTTGACGCAGAAGCAGTTCGCATCATGAGGTCTTGCCGGTCAGCCCAACATTTCCCCGGGACCCCTTAAAAAAGGAGCTTGGTTTTAAGTTTGGTTTGATTGAACAGTACATTTTGTTGGCTGGGCTGGGACCCTCTCCTATTTAGTGCAAGAGTGGAACGAGGCAGCAAGTTCAAGGAATGACATTGCATCCAGGCACTTACAGCTCTTTGTGCCCTAATGCCATGACACAAAAACATAATTTGAAAAAACTTAGCAGAGGATGGTTTCGATCCATCGACCTCTGGGTTATGGGCCCAGCACGCTTCCGCTGCGCCACTCTGCTGGTTGGAGAACAAGAGCTTTTCTGGGCTTTTACAGCCTACAAACCGACAACCCTAGACCCAGTTTCGAGTGAAGCGGGCAGTAGGCCTTACAAAGCCAAACAACCTGCAACCACGCACTCCCATCCCATGGCCTTTTGCAGACAGGCCTCATTTCTCTAGCTCACACCCTAACTGCCAACACCCCTTCCCCTTCTCTCTCTGTCTCTCTCTCTCTGTCTCTCTCTCTCATTCTCTCTCTCTCGCAAATAGATACTTTACTTCCCAGGTGCAACAAAACAAGCCTTCTCGAGCTGGCAGATATGGGAAGGAAGGAAGGAAGGGCCAGTTTGGAAACTCAACTCAATTACCATAAATTCCCTGCTAAGGGTTATGGGAGGGAGGAATGAAGGAACTTTGCTTCAGGGAAAGGGCTGCTGCTGCTTCAGCATGTGAGGAGCACAGCCACACGTTTCACCTTCCTCAGTATGTTGGTTTACAGGATGAGAGAGATCCTGAAACCTCACTCTAAAAGGCTGAGGTGCTGTGCTCGGTGGCCTGCTGGGACCTTTGCCCGTCAGGGCAAGGCGAATAGGCCTTTGTCAGGCCTTTGTCGGGGAGGGGCCAGGAGCCCTGCTCGCTTCAATCCCCTCACCGATAGACAGTTGCAGAAACTAGGATGCAAGAACCTTTCCTGGATGGGGTTTTGATTTTCACGAAACGTGTGTCAGCTTTGCTTTCAGCATGAGTCTGATTTCCAAAAAATGCATTTTGAACAATTTAAAGATTTGATCTGCGTTGGCCGGGAATCGAATCCGGGTCAACTGCTTGGAAGGTAGCTATGCTCACCACTATACCACCAACGCCTGCCTGTCTGGGCTATCTGATGGAGTGCCCCTTAGAAATAAGAATAAATCATTGGCTGGGAATGAAAAAAGCTTGCGTTTGACGCAGAAGCAGTTCGCATCATGAGGTCTTGCCGGTCAGCCCAACATTTCCCCGGGACCCCTTAAAAAAGGAGCTTGGTTTTAAGTTTGGTTTGATTGAACAGTACATTTTGTTGGCTGGGCTGGGACCCTCTCCTATTTAGCGCAAGAGTGGAACGAGGTAGCAAGTTCAAGGAATGACATTGCATCCAGGCACTTACAGCTCTTTGTGCCCTAATGCCATGACACAAAAACATAATTTGAAAAAACTTAGCAGAGGATGGTTTCGATCCATCGACCTCTGGGTTATGGGCCCAGCACGCTTCCGCTGCGCCACTCTGCTGGTTGGAGAACAAGAGCTTTTCTGGGCTTTTACAGCCTACAAACCGACAACCCTAGACCCAATTTCGAGTGAAGCGGGCAGTAGGCCTTACAAAGCCAAACAACCTGCAACCACGCACTCCCATCCCATGGCCTTTTGCAGACAGGCCTCATTTCTCTAGCTCACACCCTAACTGCCAACACCCCTTCCCCTTCTCTCTTTGTCTCTCTCTCTCTGTCTCTCTCTCTCATTCTCTCTCTCTAGCAAATAGATACTTTACTTCCCAGGTGCAACAAAACAAGCCTTCTCGAGCTGGCAGATATGGGAAGGAAGGAAGGAGTGAAGGGCCAGTTTGGAAACTCAACTCAATTACCATAAATCCCCTGCTAAGGGTTATGGGAGGGAGGAATGAAGGAACTTTGCTTCAGGGGAAGGGCTGCTGCTGCTTCAGCATGTGAGGAGCGCAGCCACACGTTTCACCTTCCTCAGTATGTTGGTTTACAGGATGAGAGAGATCCTGAAACCTCACTCTAATAGGCTGAGGTGCTGTGCTCGGTGGCCTGCTGGGACCTTTGCCCGTCAGGGCAAGGCGAATAGGCCTTTGTCAGGCCTTCGTCAGGGCTTTGTCGGGGAGGGGCCAGGAGCCCTGCTCGCTTCAATCCCCTCACCGATAGACAGTTGCAGAAACTAGGATGCAAGAACCTTTCCTGGATGGGGTTTTGATTTTCGCGAAAAGTGTGTCAGCTTTGCTTTCAGCATGAGTCTGATTTCCCAAAAATGCATTTTGAACAATTTAAAGATTTGATCTGCGTTGGCCGGGAATCAAACCGGGTCAACTGCTTGGAAGGCAGCTATGCTCACCACTATACCACCAATGCCTGCCTATCTGGGCTACCTGATGGAGCGCCCCTTAGAAATAAGAATAAGTCATTGGCTGGGAATGAAAAAAGCTTGCGTTTGACGCAGAAGCAGTTCGCATCATGAGGTCTTGCCGGTCAGCCCAACATTTCCCCGGGACCCCTTAAAAAAGGAGCTTGGTTTTAAGTTTGGTTTGATTGAACAGTACATTTTGTTGGCTGGGCTGGGACCCTCTCCTATTTAGCGCAAGAGTGGAACGAGGCAGCAAGTTCAAGGAATGACATTGCATCCAGGCACTTACAGCTCTTTGTGCCCTAATGCCATGACACAAAAACATAATTTGAAAAAACTTAGCAGAGGATGGTTTCCATCCATCCACCTCTGGGTTATGGGCCCAGCACGCTTCCGCTGCGCCACTCTGCTGGTTGGAGAACAAGAGCTTTTCTGGGCTTTTACAGCCTACAAACCGACAACCCTAGACCCAGTTTCGAGTGAAGCGGGCAGTAGGCCTTACAAAGCCAAACAACCTGCAACCACGCACTCCCATCCCATGGCCTTTTGCAGACAGGCCTCATTTCTCTAGCTCACACCCTAACTGCCAACACCCCTTCCCCTTCTCTCTCTGTCTCTCTCTCTCTGTCCCTCTCATTCTCTCTCTCTCGCAAATAGATACTTTACTTCCCAGGTGCAACAAAACAAGCCTTCTCGAGCTGGCAGATATGGGAAGGAAGGAAGGGCCAGTTTGGAAACTCAACTCAATTACCATAAATTCCCTGCTAAGGGTTATGGGAGGGAGGAATGAAGGAACTTTGCTTCAGGGAAAGGGCTGCTGCTGCTTCAGCATGTGAGGAGCGCAGCCACACGTTTCACCTTCCTCAGTATGTTGGTTTACAGGATGAGAGAGATCCTGAAACCTCACTCTAATAGGCTGAGGTGCTGTGCTCGGTGGCCTGCTGGGACCTTTGCCCGTCAGGGCAAGGCGAATAGGCCTTTGTCAGGCCTTCGTCAGGGCTTTGTCGGGGAGGGGCCAGGAGCCCTGCTCGCTTCAATCCCCTCACCGATAGACAGTTGCAGAAACTAGGATGCAAGAACCTTTCCTGGATGGGGTTTTGATTTTCGCGAAAAGTGTGTCAGCTTTGCTTTCAGCATGAGTCTGATTTCCCAAAAATGCATTTTGAACAATTTAAAGATTTGATCTGCGTTGGCCCCGGGTCAACTGCTTGGAAGGCAGCTATGCTCACCACTATACCACCAACTCCTGCCTGTCTGGGCTATGTGATGGAGCGCCCCTTAGAAATAAGAATAAGTCATTGGCTGGGAATGAAAAAAGCTTGCGTTTGACGCAGAAGCAGTTCGCATCATGAGGTCTTGCCGGTCAGCCCAACATTTCCCCGGGACCCCTTAAAAAAGGAGCTTGGTTTTAAGTTTGGTTTGATTGAACAGTACATTTTGTTGGCTGGGCTGGGACCCTCTCCTATTTAGCGCAAGAGTGGAACGAGGCAGCAAGTTCAAGGAATGACATTGCATCCAGGCACTTACAGCTCTTTGTGCCCTAATGCCATGACACAAAAACATAATTTGAAAAAACTTAGCAGAGGATGGTTTCGATCCATCGACCTCTGGGTTATGGGCCCAGCACGCTTCCGCTGCGCCACTCTGCTGGTTGGAGAACAAGAGCTTTTCTGGGCTTTTACAGCCTACAAACCGACAACCCTAGACCCAGTTTCGAGTGAAGCGGGCAGTAGGCCTTACAAAGCCAAACAACCTGCAACCACGCACTCCCATCCCATGGCCTTTTGCAGACAGGCCTCATTTCTCTAGCTCACACCCTAACTGCCAACACCCCTTCCCCTTCTCTCTCTGTCTCTGTCTCTCTCTCTCTGTCTCTCTCTCTCATTCTCTCTCTCTCGCAAATAGATACTTTACTTCCCAGGTGCAACAAAACAAGCCTTCTCGAGCTGGCAGATATGGGAAGGAAGGAAGGAAGGGCCAGTTTGGAAACTCAACTCAATTACCATAAATCCCCTGCTAAGGGTTATGGGAGGGAGGAATGAAGGAACTTTGCTTCAGGGAAAGGGCTGCTGCTGCTTCAGCATGTGAGGAGCGCAGCCACACGTTTCACCTTCCTCAGTATGTTGGTTTACAGGATGAGAGAGATCCTGAAACCTCACTCTAATAGGCTGAGGTGCTGTGCTCGGTGGCCTGCTGGGACCTTTGCCCGTCAGGGCAAGGCGATTAGGCCTTTGTCAGGCCTTCGTCAGGGCTTTGTCGGGGAGGGGCCAGGAGCCCTGCTCGCTTCAATCCCCTCACCGATAGACAGTTGCAGAAACTAGGATGCAAGAACCTTTCCTGGATGGGGTTTTGATTTTCACGAAAAGTGTGTCAGCTTTGCTTTCAGCATGAGTCTGATTTCCAAAAAATGCATTTTGAACAATTTAAAGATTTGATCTGCGTTGGCCGGGAATCGAACCCGGGTCAACTGCTGAAAGGCAGCTATGCTCACCACTATACCACCAACGCCTGCCTGGCTGGGCTATGTGATGGAGCGCCCCTTAGAAATAAGAATAAGTCATTGGCTGGGAATGAAAAAAGCTTGCGTTTGACGCAGAAGCAGTTCGCATCATGAGGTCTTGCCGGTTAGCCCAACATTTCCCCGGGACCCCTTAAAAAAGGAGCTTGGTTTTAAGTTTGGTTTGATTGAACAGTACATTTTGTTGGCTGGGCTGGGACCCTCTCCTATTTAGCGCAAGAGTGGAACGAGGCAGCAAGTTCAAGGAATGACATTGCATCCAGGCACTTACAGCTCTTTGTGCCCTAATGCCATGACACAAAAACATAATTTGAAAAAACTTAGCAGAGGATGGTTTCGATCCATCGACCTCTGGGTTATGGGCTCAGCACGCCTCCGCTGCGCCACTCTGCTGGTTGGAGAACAAGAGCTTTTCTGGGCTTTTACAGCCTACAAACCGACAACCCTAGACCCAGTTTCGAGTGAAGCGGGCAGTAGGCCTTACAAAGCCAAACAACCTGCAACCACGCACTCCCATCCCATGGCCTTTTGCAGACAGGCCTCATTTCTCTAGCTCACACCCTAACTGCCAACACCCCTTCCCCTTCTCTCTCTGTCTCTCTCTCTCTGTCTCTCTCTCTCATTCTCTCTCTCTCGCAAATAGATACTTTACTTCCCAGGTGCAACAAAACAAGCCTTCTCGAGCTGGCAGATATGGGAAGGAAGGAAGGGCCAGTTTGGAAACTCAACTCAATTACCATAAATCCCCTGCTAAGGGTTATGGGAGGGAGGAATGAAGGAACTTTGCTTCAGGGAAAGGACTGCTGCTGCTTCAGCATGTGAGGAGCGCAGCCACACGTTTCACCTTCCTCAGTATGTTGGTTTACAGGATGAGAGAGATCCTGAAACCTCACTCTAATAGGTTGAGGTGCTGTGCTCGGTGGCCTGCTGGGACCTTTGCCCGTCAGGGCAAGGTGAATAGGCCTTTGTCAGGCCTTCGTCAGGGCTTTGTCGGGGAGGGGCCAGGAGCCCTGCTCGCTTCAATCCCCTCACCGATAGACAGTTGCAGAAACTAGGATGCAAGAACCTTTCCTGGATGGGGTTTTGATTTTCGCGAAAAGTGTGTCAGCTTTGCTTTCAGCATGAGTCTGATTTCCCAAAAATGCATTTTGAACAATTTAAAGATTTGATCTGCGTTGGCCGGGAATCGAACCCGGGTCAACTGCTTGGAAGGCAGCTATGCTCACCACTATAACACCAACGCCTGCCTGTCTGGGCTATGTGATGGAGCGCCCCTTAGAAATAAGAATAAGTCATTGGCTGGGAATGAAAAAAGCTTGCGTTTGACGCAGAAGCAGTTCGCATCATGAGGTCTTGCCGGTCAGCCCAACATTTCCCCGGGACCCCTTAAAAAAGGAGCTTGGTTTTAAGTTTGGTTTGATTGAACAGTACATTTTGTTGGCTGGGCTGGGACCCTCTCCTATTTAGCGCAAGAGTGGAACGAGGCAGCAAGTTCAAGGAATGACATTGCATCCAGGCACTTACAGCTCTTTGTGCCCTAATGCCATGACACAAAAACATAATTTGAAAAAACTTAGCAGAGGATGGTTTCAATCCATCGACCTCTGGGTTATGGGCGCAGCATGCTTCCGCTGCGCCACTCTGCTGGTTGGAGAACAAGAGCTTTTCTGGGCTTTTACAGCCTACAAACCGACAACCCTAGACCCAGTTTCGAGTGAAGTGGGCAGTAGGCCTTACAAAGCCAAACAACCTGCAACCACGCACTCCCATCCCATGGCCTTTTGCAGACAGGCCTCATTTCTCTAGCTCACACCCTAACTGCCAACACCCCTTCCCCTTCTCTCTCTGTCTCCCTCTCTCTGTCTCTCTCTCTCATTCTCTCTCTCTCGCAAATAGATACTTTACTTCCCAGGTGCAACAAAACAAGCCTTCTCGAGCTGGCAGATATGGGAAGGAAGGAAGGAAGGGCCAGTTTGGAAACTCAACTCAATTACCATAAATCCCCTGCTAAGGGTTATGGGAGGGAGGAATGAAGGAACTTTGCTTCAGGGAAAGGGCTGCTGCTGCTTCAGCATGTGAGGAGCGCAGCCACACGTTTCACCTTCCTCAGTATGTTGGTTTACAGGATGAGAGAGATCCTGAAACCTCACTCTAATAGGCTGAGGTGCTGTGCTCGGTGGCCTGCTGGGACCTTTGCCCGTCAGGGCAAGGCGAATAGGCCTTTGTCAGGCCTTCGTCAGGGCTTTGTCGGGGAGGGGCCAGGAGCCCTGCTCGCTTCAATCCCCTCACCGATAGACAGTTGCAGAAACTAGGATGCAAGAACCTTTCCTGGATGGGGTTTTGATTTTCACGAAAAGTGTGTCAGCTTTGCTTTCAGCATGAGTCTGATTTCCAAAAAATGCATTTTGAACAATTTAAAGATTTGATCTGCGTTGGCGGGAATAGAACCCGGGTCAACTGCTTGGAAGGCAGTTATGCTCACCACTATACCACCAACGCCTGCCTGTCTGGGCTATCTGATGGAGCGCCCCTTAGAAATAAGAATAAGTCATTGGCTGGGAATGAAAAAAGCTTGCGTTTGACGCAGAAGCAGTTCGCATCATGAGGTCTTGCCGGTCAGCCCAACATTTCCCCGAGACCCCTTAAAAAAGGAGCTTGGTTTTAAGTTTGGTTTGATTGAACAGTACATTTTGTTGGCTGGGCTGGGACCCTCTCCTATTTAGCGCAAGAGTGGAACGAGGCAGCAAGTTCAAGGAATGACATTGCATCCAGGCACTTACAGCTCTTTGTGCCCTAATGCCATGACACAAAAACATAATTTGAAAAAACTTAGCAGAGGATGGTTTCGATCCATCGACCTCTGGGTTATGGGCCCAGCACGCTTCCGCTGCGCAACTCTGCTGGCTGGAGAACAAGAGCTTTTCTGGGCTTTTACAGCCTACAAACCGACAACCCTAGACCCAATTTCGAGTGAAGCGGGCAGTAGGCCTTACAAAGCCAAACAACCTGCAACCACGCACTCCCATCCCATGGCCTTTTGCAGACAGGCCTCATTTCTCTAGCTCACACCCTAACTGCCAACACCCCTTCCCCTTCTCTCTTTGTCTCTCTCTCTCTGTCTCTCTCTCTCATTCTCTCTCTCTAGCAAATAGATACTTTACTTCCCAGGTGCAACAAAACAAGCCTTCTCGAGCTGGCAGATATGGGAAGGAAGGAAGGAGTGAAGGGCCAGTTTGGAAACTCAACTCAATTACCATAAATCCCCTGCTAAGGGTTATGGGAGGGAGGAATGAAGGAACTTTGCTTCAGGGGAAGGGCTGCTGCTGCTTCAGCATGTGAGGAGCGCAGCCACACGTTTCACCTTCCTCAGTATGTTGGTTTACAGGATGAGAGAGATCCTGAAACCTCACTCTAATAGGCTGAGGTGCTGTGCTCGGTGGCCTGCTGGGACCTTTGCCCGTCAGGGCAAGGCGAATAGGCCTTTGTCAGGCCTTCGTCAGGGCCTTGTCGGGGAGGGGCCAGGAGCCCTGCTCGCTTCAATCCCCTCACCGATAGACAGTTGCAGAAACTAGGATGCAAGAACCTTTCCTGGATGGGGTTTTGATTTTCGCGAAAAGTGTGTCAGCTTTGCTTTCAGCATGAGTCTGATTTCCCAAAAATGCATTTTGAACAATTTAAAGATTTGATCTGCGTTGGCCGGGAATCAAACCGGGTCAACTGCTTGGAAGGCAGCTATGCTCACCACTATACCACCAATGCCTGCCTATCTGGGCTACCTGATGGAGCGCCCCTTAGAAATAAGAATAAGTCATTGGCTGGGAATGAAAAAAGCTTGCGTTTGACGCAGAAGCAGTTCGCATCATGAGGTCTTGCCGGTCAGCCCAACATTTCCCCGGGACCCCTTAAAAAAGGAGCTTGGTTTTAAGTTTGGTTTGATTGAACAGTACATTTTGTTGGCTGGGCTGGGACCCTCTCCTATTTAGCGCAAGAGTGGAACGAGGCAGCAAGTTCAAGGAATGACATTGCATCCAGGCACTTACAGCTCTTTGTGCCCTAATGCCATGACACAAAAACATAATTTGAAAAAACTTAGCAGAGGATGGTTTCCATCCATCCACCTCTGGGTTATGGGCCCAGCACGCTTCCGCTGCGCCACTCTGCTGGTTGGAGAACAAGAGCTTTTCTGGGCTTTTACAGCCTACAAACCGACAACCCTAGACCCAGTTTCGAGTGAAGCGGGCAGTAGGCCTTACAAAGCCAAACAACCTGCAACCACGCACTCCCATCCCATGGCCTTTTGCAGACAGGCCTCATTTCTCTAGCTCACACCCTAACTGCCAACACCCCTTCCCCTTCTCTCTCTGTCTCTCTCTCTCTGTCCCTCTCATTCTCTCTCTCTCGCAAATAGATACTTTACTTCCCAGGTGCAACAAAACAAGCCTTCTCGAGCTGGCAGATATGGGAAGGAAGGAAGGGCCAGTTTGGAAACTCAACTCAATTACCATAAATTCCCTGCTAAGGGTTATGGGAGGGAGGAATGAAGGAACTTTGCTTCAGGGAAAGGGCTGCTGCTGCTTCAGCATGTGAGGAGCGCAGCCACACGTTTCACCTTCCTCAGTATGTTGGTTTACAGGATGAGAGAGATCCTGAAACCTCACTCTAATAGGCTGAGGTGCTGTGCTCGGTGGCCTGCTGGGACCTTTGCCCGTCAGGGCAAGGCGAATAGGCCTTTGTCAGGCCTTCGTCAGGGCTTTGTCGGGGAGGGGCCAGGAGCCCTGCTCGCTTCAATCCCCTCACCGATAGACAGTTGCAGAAACTAGGATGCAAGAACCTTTCCTGGATGGGGTTTTGATTTTCGCGAAAAGTGTGTCAGCTTTGCTTTCAGCATGAGTCTGATTTCCCAAAAATGCATTTTGAACAATTTAAAGATTTGATCTGCGTTGGCCCCGGGTCAACTGCTTGGAAGGCAGCTATGCTCACCACTATACCACCAACTCCTGCCTGTCTGGGCTATGTGATGGAGCGCCCCTTAGAAATAAGAATAAGTCATTGGCTGGGAATGAAAAAAGCTTGCGTTTGACGCAGAAGCAGTTCGCATCATGAGGTCTTGCCGGTCAGCCCAACATTTCCCCGGGACCCCTTAAAAAAGGAGCTTGGTTTTAAGTTTGGTTTGATTGAACAGTACATTTTGTTGGCTGGGCTGGGACCCTCTCCTATTTAGCGCAAGAGTGGAACGAGGCAGCAAGTTCAAGGAATGACATTGCATCCAGGCACTTACAGCTCTTTGTGCCCTAATGCCATGACACAAAAACATAATTTGAAAAAACTTAGCAGAGGATGGTTTCGATCCATCGACCTCTGGGTTATGGGCCCAGCACGCTTCCGCTGCGCCACTCT
Source organism: Ambystoma mexicanum (assembly GCF_040938575.1). Lineage (NCBI taxonomy): Eukaryota > Metazoa > Chordata > Amphibia > Caudata > Ambystomatidae > Ambystoma > Ambystoma mexicanum. The sequence goes on along the minus strand of NC_090937.1, from coordinate 1,631,955,449 downwards.
GCTGGTTGGAGAACAAGAGCTTTTCTGGGCTTTTACAGCCTACAAACCGACAACCCTAGACCCAGTTTCGAGTGAAGCGGGCAGTAGGCCTTACAAAGCCAAACAACCTGCAACCACGCACTCCCATCCCATGGCCTTTTGCAGACAGGCCTCATTTCTCTAGCTCACACCCTAACTGCCAACACCCCTTCCCCTTCTCTCTCTGTCTCCCTCTCTCTGTCTCTCTCTCTCATTCTCTCTCTCTCGCAAATAGATACTTTACTTCCCAGGTGCAACAAAACAAGCCTTCTCGAGCTGGCAGATATGGGAAGGAAGGAAGGAAGGGCCAGTTTGGAAACTCAACTCAATTACCATAAATCCCCTGCTAAGGGTTATGGGAGGGAGGAATGAAGGAACTTTGCTTCAGGGAAAGGGCTGCTGCTGCTTCAGCATGTGAGGAGCGCAGCCACACGTTTCACCTTCCTCAGTATGTTGGTTTACAGGATGAGAGAGATCCTGAAACCTCACTCTAATAGGCTGAGGTGCTGTGCTCGGTGGCCTGCTGGGACCTTTGCCCGTCAGGGCAAGGCGATTAGGCCTTTGTCAGGCCTTCGTCAGGGCTTTGTCGGGGAGGGGCCAGGAGCCCTGCTCGCTTCAATCCCCTCACCGATAGACAGTTGCAGAAACTAGGATGCAAGAACCTTTCCTGGATGGGGTTTTGATTTTCACGAAAAGTGTGTCAGCTTTGCTTTCAGCATGAGTCTGATTTCCAAAAAATGCATTTTGAACAATTTAAAGATTTGATCTGCGTTGGCCGGGAATCGAACCCGGGTCAACTGCTGAAAGGCAGCTATGCTCACCACTATACCACCAACGCCTGCCTGGCTGGGCTATGTGATGGAGCGCCCCTTAGAAATAAGAATAAGTCATTGGCTGGGAATGAAAAAAGCTTGCGTTTGACGCAGAAGCAGTTCGCATCATGAGGTCTTGCCGGTTAGCCCAACATTTCCCCGGGACCCCTTAAAAAAGGAGCTTGGTTTTAAGTTTGGTTTGATTGAACAGTACATTTTGTTGGCTGGGCTGGGACCCTCTCCTATTTAGCGCAAGAGTGGAACGAGGCAGCAAGTTCAAGGAATGACATTGCATCCAGGCACTTACAGCTCTTTGTGCCCTAATGCCATGACACAAAAACATAATTTGAAAAAACTTAGCAGAGGATGGTTTCGATCCATCGACCTCTGGGTTATGGGCCCAGCACGCCTCCGCTGCGCCACTCTGCTGGTTGGAGAACAAGAGCTTTTCTGGGCTTTTACAGCCTACAAACCGACAACCCTAGACCCAGTTTCGAGTGAAGCGGGCAGTAGGCCTTACAAAGCCAAACAACCTGCAACCACGCACTCCCATCCCATGGCCTTTTGCAGACAGGCCTCATTTCTCTAGCTCACACCCTAACTGCCAACACCCCTTCCCCTTCTCTCTCTGTCTCTCTCTCTCTGTCTCTCTCTCTCATTCTCTCTCTCTCGCAAATAGATACTTTACTTCCCAGGTGCAACAAAACAAGCCTTCTCGAGCTGGCAGATATGGGAAGGAAGGAAGGGCCAGTTTGGAAACTCAACTCAATTACCATAAATCCCCTGCTAAGGGTTATGGGAGGGAGGAATGAAGGAACTTTGCTTCAGGGAAAGGACTGCTGCTGCTTCAGCATGTGAGGAGCGCAGCCACACGTTTCACCTTCCTCAGTATGTTGGTTTACAGGATGAGAGAGATCCTGAAACCTCACTCTAATAGGTTGAGGTGCTGTGCTCGGTGGCCTGCTGGGACCTTTGCCCGTCAGGGCAAGGTGAATAGGCCTTTGTCAGGCCTTCGTCAGGGCTTTGTCGGGGAGGGGCCAGGAGCCCTGCTCGCTTCAATCCCCTCACCGATAGACAGTTGCAGAAACTAGGATGCAAGAACCTTTCCTGGATGGGGTTTTGATTTTCGCGAAAAGTGTGTCAGCTTTGCTTTCAGCATGAGTCTGATTTCCCAAAAATGCATTTTGAACAATTTAAAGATTTGATCTGCGTTGGCCGGGAATCGAACCCGGGTCAACTGCTTGGAAGGCAGCTATGCTCACCACTATAACACCAACGCCTGCCTGTCTGGGCTATGTGATGGAGCGCCCCTTAGAAATAAGAATAAGTCATTGGCTGGGAATGAAAAAAGCTTGCGTTTGACGCAGAAGCAGTTCGCATCATGAGGTCTTGCCGGTCAGCCCAACATTTCCCCGGGACCCCTTAAAAAAGGAGCTTGGTTTTAAGTTTGGTTTGATTGAACAGTACATTTTGTTGGCTGGGCTGGGACCCTCTCCTATTTAGCGCAAGAGTGGAACGAGGCAGCAAGTTCAAGGAATGACATTGCATCCAGGCACTTACAGCTCTTTGTGCCCTAATGCCATGACACAAAAACATAATTTGAAAAAACTTAGCAGAGGATGGTTTCAATCCATCGACCTCTGGGTTATGGGCGCAGCATGCTTCCGCTGCGCCACTCTGCTGGTTGGAGAACAAGAGCTTTTCTGGGCTTTTACAGCCTACAAACCGACAACCCTAGACCCAGTTTCGAGTGAAGTGGGCAGTAGGCCTTACAAAGCCAAACAACCTGCAACCACGCACTCCCATCCCATGGCCTTTTGCAGACAGGCCTCATTTCTCTAGCTCACACCCTAACTGCCAACACCCCTTCCCCTTCTCTCTCTGTCTCCCTCTCTCTGTCTCTCTCTCTCATTCTCTCTCTCTCGCAAATAGATACTTTACTTCCCAGGTGCAACAAAACAAGCCTTCTCGAGCTGGCAGATATGGGAAGGAAGGAAGGAAGGGCCAGTTTGGAAACTCAACTCAATTACCATAAATCCCCTGCTAAGGGTTATGGGAGGGAGGAATGAAGGAACTTTGCTTCAGGGAAAGGGCTGCTGCTGCTTCAGCATGTGAGGAGCGCAGCCACACGTTTCACCTTCCTCAGTATGTTGGTTTACAGGATGAGAGAGATCCTGAAACCTCACTCTAATAGGCTGAGGTGCTGTGCTCGGTGGCCTGCTGGGACCTTTGCCCGTCAGGGCAAGGCGAATAGGCCTTTGTCAGGCCTTCGTCAGGGCTTTGTCGGGGAGGGGCCAGGAGCCCTGCTCGCTTCAATCCCCTCACCGATAGACAGTTGCAGAAACTAGGATGCAAGAACCTTTCCTGGATGGGGTTTTGATTTTCACGAAAAGTGTGTCAGCTTTGCTTTCAGCATGAGTCTGATTTCCAAAAAATGCATTTTGAACAATTTAAAGATTTGATCTGCGTTGGCGGGAATAGAACCCGGGTCAACTGCTTGGAAGGCAGTTATGCTCACCACTATACCACCAACGCCTGCCTGTCTGGGCTATCTGATGGAGCGCCCCTTAGAAATAAGAATAAGTCATTGGCTGGGAATGAAAAAAGCTTGCGTTTGACGCAGAAGCAGTTCGCATCATGAGGTCTTGCCGGTCAGCCCAACATTTCCCCGGGACCCCTTAAAAAAGGAGCTTGGTTTTAAGTTTGGTTTGATTGAACAGTACATTTTGTTGGCTGGGCTGGGACCCTCTCCTATTTAGTGCAAGAGTGGAACGAGGCAGCAAGTTCAAGGAATGACATTGCATCCAGGCACTTACAGCTCTTTGTGCCCTAATGCCATGACACAAAAACATAATTTGAAAAAACTTAGCAGAGGATGGTTTCGATCCATCGACCTCTGGGTTATGGGCCCAGCACGCTTCCGCTGCGCCACTCTGCTGGTTGGAGAACAAGAGCTTTTCTGGGCTTTTACAGCCTACAAACCGACAACCCTAGACCCAGTTTCGAGTGAAGCGGGCAGTAGGCCTTACAAAGCCAAACAACCTGCAACCACGCACTCCCATCCCATGGCCTTTTGCAGACAGGCTTCATTTCTCTAGCTCACACCCTAACTGCCAACACCCCTTCCCCTTCTCTCTCTGTCTCTCTCTCTCTGTCTCTCTCTCTCATTCTCTCTCTCTCGCAAATAGATACTTTACTTCCCAGGTGCAACAAAACAAGCCTTCTCGAGCTGGCAGATATGGGAAGGAAGGAAGGAAGGGCCAGTTTGGAAACTCAACTCAATTACCATAAATTCCCTGCTAAGGGTTATGGGAGGGAGGAATGAAGGAACTTTGCTTCAGGGAAAGGGCTGCTGCTGCTTCAGCATGTGAGGAGCACAGCCACACGTTTCACCTTCCTCAGTATGTTGGTTTACAGGATGAGAGAGATCCTGAAACCTCACTCTAAAAGGCTGAGGTGCTGTGCTCGGTGGCCTGCTGGGACCTTTGCCCGTCAGGGCAAGGCGAATAGGCCTTTGTCAGGCCTTTGTCGGGGAGGGGCCAGGAGCCCTGCTCGCTTCAATCCCCTCACCGATAGACAGTTGCAGAAACTAGGATGCAAGAACCTTTCCTGGATGGGGTTTTGATTTTCACGAAACGTGTGTCAGCTTTGCTTTCAGCATGAGTCTGATTTCCAAAAAATGCATTTTGAACAATTTAAAGATTTGATCTGCGTTGGCCGGGAATCGAATCCGGGTCAACTGCTTGGAAGGTAGCTATGCTCACCACTATACCACCAACGCCTGCCTGTCTGGGCTATCTGATGGAGTGCCCCTTAGAAATAAGAATAAATCATTGGCTGGGAATGAAAAAAGCTTGCGTTTGACGCAGAAGCAGTTCGCATCATGAGGTCTTGCCGGTCAGCCCAACATTTCCCCGGGACCCCTTAAAAAAGGAGCTTGGTTTTAAGTTTGGTTTGATTGAACAGTACATTTTGTTGGCTGGGCTGGGACCCTCTCCTATTTAGCGCAAGAGTGGAACGAGGTAGCAAGTTCAAGGAATGACATTGCATCCAGGCACTTACAGCTCTTTGTGCCCTAATGCCATGACACAAAAACATAATTTGAAAAAACTTAGCAGAGGATGGTTTCGATCCATCGACCTCTGGGTTATGGGCCCAGCACGCTTCCGCTGCGCCACTCTGCTGGTTGGAGAACAAGAGCTTTTCTGGGCTTTTACAGCCTACAAACCGACAACCCTAGACCCAATTTCGAGTGAAGCGGGCAGTAGGCCTTACAAAGCCAAACAACCTGCAACCACGCACTCCCATCCCATGGCCTTTTGCAGACAGGCCTCATTTCTCTAGCTCACACCCTAACTGCCAACACCCCTTCCCCTTCTCTCTTTGTCTCTCTCTCTCTGTCTCTCTCTCTCATTCTCTCTCTCTAGCAAATAGATACTTTACTTCCCAGGTGCAACAAAACAAGCCTTCTCGAGCTGGCAGATATGGGAAGGAAGGAAGGAGTGAAGGGCCAGTTTGGAAACTCAACTCAATTACCATAAATCCCCTGCTAAGGGTTATGGGAGGGAGGAATGAAGGAACTTTGCTTCAGGGGAAGGGCTGCTGCTGCTTCAGCATGTGAGGAGCGCAGCCACACGTTTCACCTTCCTCAGTATGTTGGTTTACAGGATGAGAGAGATCCTGAAACCTCACTCTAATAGGCTGAGGTGCTGTGCTCGGTGGCCTGCTGGGACCTTTGCCCGTCAGGGCAAGGCGAATAGGCCTTTGTCAGGCCTTCGTCAGGGCTTTGTCGGGGAGGGGCCAGGAGCCCTGCTCGCTTCAATCCCCTCACCGATAGACAGTTGCAGAAACTAGGATGCAAGAACCTTTCCTGGATGGGGTTTTGATTTTCGCGAAAAGTGTGTCAGCTTTGCTTTCAGCATGAGTCTGATTTCCCAAAAATGCATTTTGAACAATTTAAAGATTTGATCTGCGTTGGCCGGGAATCAAACCGGGTCAACTGCTTGGAAGGCAGCTATGCTCACCACTATACCACCAATGCCTGCCTATCTGGGCTACCTGATGGAGCGCCCCTTAGAAATAAGAATAAGTCATTGGCTGGGAATGAAAAAAGCTTGCGTTTGACGCAGAAGCAGTTCGCATCATGAGGTCTTGCCGGTCAGCCCAACATTTCCCCGGGACCCCTTAAAAAAGGAGCTTGGTTTTAAGTTTGGTTTGATTGAACAGTACATTTTGTTGGCTGGGCTGGGACCCTCTCCTATTTAGCGCAAGAGTGGAACGAGGCAGCAAGTTCAAGGAATGACATTGCATCCAGGCACTTACAGCTCTTTGTGCCCTAATGCCATGACACAAAAACATAATTTGAAAAAACTTAGCAGAGGATGGTTTCCATCCATCCACCTCTGGGTTATGGGCCCAGCACGCTTCCGCTGCGCCACTCTGCTGGTTGGAGAACAAGAGCTTTTCTGGGCTTTTACAGCCTACAAACCGACAACCCTAGACCCAGTTTCGAGTGAAGCGGGCAGTAGGCCTTACAAAGCCAAACAACCTGCAACCACGCACTCCCATCCCATGGCCTTTTGCAGACAGGCCTCATTTCTCTAGCTCACACCCTAACTGCCAACACCCCTTCCCCTTCTCTCTCTGTCTCTCTCTCTCTGTCCCTCTCATTCTCTCTCTCTCGCAAATAGATACTTTACTTCCCAGGTGCAACAAAACAAGCCTTCTCGAGCTGGCAGATATGGGAAGGAAGGAAGGGCCAGTTTGGAAACTCAACTCAATTACCATAAATTCCCTGCTAAGGGTTATGGGAGGGAGGAATGAAGGAACTTTGCTTCAGGGAAAGGGCTGCTGCTGCTTCAGCATGTGAGGAGCGCAGCCACACGTTTCACCTTCCTCAGTATGTTGGTTTACAGGATGAGAGAGATCCTGAAACCTCACTCTAATAGGCTGAGGTGCTGTGCTCGGTGGCCTGCTGGGACCTTTGCCCGTCAGGGCAAGGCGAATAGGCCTTTGTCAGGCCTTCGTCAGGGCTTTGTCGGGGAGGGGCCAGGAGCCCTGCTCGCTTCAATCCCCTCACCGATAGACAGTTGCAGAAACTAGGATGCAAGAACCTTTCCTGGATGGGGTTTTGATTTTCGCGAAAAGTGTGTCAGCTTTGCTTTCAGCATGAGTCTGATTTCCCAAAAATGCATTTTGAACAATTTAAAGATTTGATCTGCGTTGGCCCCGGGTCAACTGCTTGGAAGGCAGCTATGCTCACCACTATACCACCAACTCCTGCCTGTCTGGGCTATGTGATGGAGCGCCCCTTAGAAATAAGAATAAGTCATTGGCTGGGAATGAAAAAAGCTTGCGTTTGACGCAGAAGCAGTTCGCATCATGAGGTCTTGCCGGTCAGCCCAACATTTCCCCGGGACCCCTTAAAAAAGGAGCTTGGTTTTAAGTTTGGTTTGATTGAACAGTACATTTTGTTGGCTGGGCTGGGACCCTCTCCTATTTAGCGCAAGAGTGGAACGAGGCAGCAAGTTCAAGGAATGACATTGCATCCAGGCACTTACAGCTCTTTGTGCCCTAATGCCATGACACAAAAACATAATTTGAAAAAAGTTAGCAGAGGATGGTTTCGATCCATCGACCTCTGGGTTATGGGCCCAGCACGCTTCCGCTGCGCCACTCTGCTGGTTGGAGAACAAGAGCTTTTCTGGGCTTTTACAGCCTACAAACCGACAACCCTAGACCCAGTTTCGAGTGAAGCGGGCAGTAGGCCTTACAAAGCCAAACAACCTGCAACCACGCACTCCCATCCCATGGCCTTTTGCAGACAGGCCTCATTTCTCTAGCTCACACCCTAACTGCCAACACCCCTTCCCCTTCTCTCTCTGTCTCTCTCTCTCTGTCTCTCTCTCTCATTCTCTCTCTCTCGCAAATAGATACTTTACTTCCCAGGTGCAACAAAACAAGCCTTCTCGAGCTGGCAGATATGGGAAGGAAGGAAGGAAGGGCCAGTTTGGAAACTCAACTCAATTACCATAAATCCCCTGCTAAGGGTTATGGGAGGGAGGAATGAAGGAACTTTGCTTCAGGGAAAGGGCTGCTGCTGCTTCAGCATGTGAGGAGCGCAGCCACACGTTTCACCTTCTTCAGTATGTTGGTTTACAGGATGAGAGAGATCCTGAAACCTCACTCTAATAGGCTGAGGTGCTGTGCTCGGTGGCCTGCTGGGACCAAGGCCCGTCAGGGCAAGGCGAATAGGCCTTTGTCAGGCCTTCGTCAGGGCTTTGTCGGGGAGGGGCCAGGAGCCCTGCTCGCTTCAATCCCCTCACCGATAGACAGTTGCAGAAACTAGGATGCAAGAACCTTTCCTGGATGGGGTTTTGATTTTCACGAAAAGTGTGTCAGCTTTGCTTTCAGCATGAGTCGGATTTCCAAAAAATGCATTTTGAACAATTTAAAGATTTGATCTGCGTTGGCCGGGAATCGAACCCGGGTCAACTGCTTGGAAGGCAGCTATGCTCACCACTATACCACCAACGCCTGCCTGTCTGGGCTATCTGATGGAGCGGCCCTTAGAAATAAGAATAAGTCATTGGCTGGGAATGAAAAAAGCTTGCGCGTTTGACGCAGAAGCAGTTCGCATCATGAGGTCTTGCCGGTCAGCCCAACATTTCCCCGGGACCCCTTAAAAAAGGAGCTTGGTTTTAAGTTTGGTTTGATTGAACAGTACATTTTGTTGGCTGGGCTGGGACCCTCTCCTATTTAGCGCAAGAGTGGAACGAGGCAGCAAGTTCAAGGAATGACATTGCATCCAGGCACTTACAGCTCTTTGTGCCCTAATGCCATGACACAAAAACATAATTTGAAAAAAGTTAGCAGAGGATGGTTTCGATCCATCGACCTCTGGGTTATGGGCCCAGCACGCTTCCGCTGCGCCACTCTGCTGGTTGGAGAACAAAAGCTTTTCTGGGCTTTTACAGCCTACAAACCGACAACCCTAGACCCATTTTCGAGTGAAGCGGGCAGTAGGCCTTACAAAGCCAAACAACCTGCAACCACGCACTCCCATCCCATGGCCTTTTGCAGACAGGCCTCATTTCTCTAGCTCACACCCTAACTGCCAACACCCCTTCCCCTTCTCTCTCTGTCTCTCTCTCTCTGTCTCTCTCTCTCATTCTCTCTCTCTCGCAAATAGATACTTTACTTCCCAGGTGCAACAAAACAAGCCTTCTCGAGCTGGCAGATATGGGAAGGAAGGAAGGAAGGGCCAGTTTGGAAACTCAACTCAATTACCATAAATCCCCTGCTAAGGGTTATGGGAGGGAGGAATGAAGGAACTTTGCTTCAGGGAAAGGGCTGCTGCTGCTTCAGCATGTGAGGAGCGCAGCCACACGTTTCACCTTCTTCAGTATGTTGGTTTACAGGATGAGAGAGATCCTGAAACCTCACTCTAATAGGCTGAGGTGCTGTGCTCGGTGGCCTGCTGGGACCTTGGCCCGTCAGGGCAAGGCGAATAGGCCTTTGTCAGGCCTTTGTCGGGGAGGGGCCAGGAGCCCTGCTCGCTTCAATCCCCTCACCGATAGACAGTTGCAGAAACTAGGATGCAAGAACCTTTCCTGGATGGGGTTTTGATTTTCACGAAAAGTGTGTCAGCTTTGCTTTCAGCATGAGTCTGATTTCCAAAAAATGCATTTTGAACAATTTAAAGATTTGATCTGCGTTGGCCGGGAATCGAACCGGGGTCAACTGCTTGGAAGGCAGCTATGCTCACCACTATACCACCAACGCCTGCCTGTCTGGGCTATCTGATGGAGCGGCCCTTAGAAATAAGAATAAGTCATTGGCTGGGAATGAAAAAAGCTTGCGTTTGACGCAGAAGCAGTTCGCATCATGAGGTCTTGCCGGTCAGCCCAACATTTCCCCGGGACCCCTTAAAAAAGGAGCTTGGTTTTAAGTTTGGTTTGATTGAACAGTACATTTTGTTGGCTGGGCTGGGACCCTCTCCTATTTAGCGCAAGAGTGGAACGAGGCAGCAAGTTCAAGGAATGACATTGCATCCAGGCACTTACAGCTCTTTGTGCCCTAATGCCATGACACAAAAACATAATTTGAAAAAAGTTAGCAGAGGATGGTTTCGATCCATCGACCTCTGGGTTATGGGCCCAGCACGCTTCCGCTGCGCCACTCTGCTGGTTGGAGAACAAGAGCTTTTATGGGCTTTTACAGCCTACAAACCGACAACCCTAGACCCAGTTTCGAGTGAAGCGGGCAGTAGGCCTTACAAAGCCAAACAACCTGCAACCACGCACTCCCATCCCATGGCCTTTTGCAGACAGGCCTCATTTCTCTAGCTCACACCCTAACTGCCAACACCCCTTCCCCTTCTCTCTCTGTCTCTCTCTCTCTGTCTCTCTCTCTCATTCTCTCTCTCTCGCAAATAGATACTTTACTTCCCAGGTGCAACAAAACAAGCCTTCTCGAGCTGGCAGATATGGGAAGGAAGGAAGGAAGGGCCAGTTTGGAAACTCAACTCAATTACCATAAATCCCCTGCTAAGGGTTATGGGAGGGAGGAATGAAGGAACTTTGCTTCAGGGAAAGGGCTGCTGCTGCTTCAGCATGTGAGGAGCGCAGCCACACGTTTCACCTTCTTCAGTATGTTGGTTTACAGGATGAGAGAGATCCTGAAACCTCACTCTAATAGGCTGAGGTGCTGTGCTCGGTGGCCTGCTGGGACCAAGGCCCGTCAGGGCAAGGCGAATAGGCCTTTGTCAGGCCTTCGTCAGGGCTTTGTCGGGGAGGGGCCAGGAGCCCTGCTCGCTTCAATCCCCTCACCGATAGACAGTTGCAGAAACTAGGATACAAGAACCTTTCCTGGATGGGGTTTTGATTTTCACGAAAAGTGTGTCAGCTTTGCTTTCAGCATGAGTCTGATTTCCAAAAAATGCATTTTGAACAATTTAAAGATTTGATCTGCGTTGGCCGGGAATCAAACCCGGGTCAACTGCTTGGAAGGCAGCTATGCTCACCACTATACCACCAACGCCTGCCTGTCTGGGCTATCTGATGGAGCGGCCCTTAGAAATAAGAATAAGTCATTGGCTGGGAATGAAAAAAGCTTGCGCGTTTGACGCAGAAGCAGTTCGCATCATGAGGTCTTGCCGGTCAGCCCAACATTTCCCCGGGACCCCTTAAAAAAGGAGCTTGGTTTTAAGTTTGGTTTGATTGAACAGTACATTTTGTTGGCTGGGCTGGGACCCTCTCCTATTTAGCGCAAGAGTGGAACGAGGCAGCAAGTTCAAGGAATGACATTGCATCCAGGCACTTACAGCTCTTTGTGCCCTAATGCCATGACACAAAAACATAATTTGAAAAAAGTTAGCAGAGGATGGTTTCGATCCATCGACTTCTGGGTTATGGGCCCAGCACGCTTCCGCTGCGCCACTCTGCTGGTTGGAGAACAAAAGCTTTTCTGGGCTTTTACAGCCTACAAACCGACAACCCTAGACCCATTTTCGAGTGAAGCGGGCAGTAGGCCTTACAAAGCCAAACAACCTGCAACCACGCACTCCCATCCCATGGCCTTTTGCAGACAGGCCTCATTTCTCTAGCTCACACCCTAACTGCCAACACCCCTTCCCCTTCTCTGTCTGTCTCTCTCTCTCTGTCTCTCTCTCTCATTCTCTCTCTCTCGCAAATAGATACTTTACTTCCCAGGTGCAACAAAACAAGCCTTCTCGAGCTGGCAGATATGGGAAGGAAGGAAGGAAGGGCCAGTTTGGAAACTCAACTCAATTACCATAAATCCCCTGCTAAGGGTTATGGGAGGGAGGAATGAAGGAACTTTGCTTCAGGGAAAGGGCTGCTGCTGCTTCAGCATGTGAGGAGCGCAGCCACACGTTTCACCTTCTTCAGTATGTTGGTTTACAGGATGAGAGAGATCCTGAAACCTCACTCTAATAGGCTGAGGTGCTGTGCTCGGTGGCCTGCTGGGACCTTGGCCCGTCAGGGCAAGGCGAATAGGCCTTTGTCAGGCCTTTGTCGGGGAGGGGCCAGGAGCCCTGCTCGCTTCAATCCCCTCACCGATAGACAGTTGCAGAAACTAGGATGCAAGAACCTTTCCTGGATGGGGTTTTGATTTTCACGAAAAGTGTGTCAGCTTTGCTTTCAGCATGAGTCTGATTTCCAAAAAATGCATTTTGAACAATTTAAAGATTTGATCTGCGTTGGCCGGGAATCGAACCGGGGTCAACTGCTTGGAAGGCAGCTATGCTCACCACTATACCACCAACGCCTGCCTGTCTGGGCTATCTGATGGAGCGGCCCTTAGAAATAAGAATAAGTCATTGGCTGGGAATGAAAAAAGCTTGCGTTTGACGCAGAAGCAGTTCGCATCATGAGGTCTTGCCGGTCAGCCCAACATTTCCCCGGGACCCCTTAAAAAAGGAGCTTGGTTTTAAGTTTGGTTTGATTGAACAGTACATTTTGTTGGCTGGGCTGGGACCCTCTCCTATTTAGCGCAAGAGTGGAACGAGGCAGCAAGTTCAAGGAATGACATTGCATCCAGGCACTTACAGCTCTTTGTGCCCTAATGCCATGACACAAAAACATAATTTGAAAAAAGTTAGCAGAGGATGGTTTCGATCCATCGACCTCTGGGTTATGGGCCCAGCACGCTTCCGCTGCGCCACTCTGCTGGTTGGAGAACAAAAGCTTTTCTGGGCTTTTACAGCCTACAAACCGACAACCCTAGACCCATTTTCGAGTGAAGCGGGCAGTAGGCCTTACAAAGCCAAACAACCTGCAACCACGCACTCCCATCCCATGGCCTTTTGCAGACAGGCCTCATTTCTCTAGCTCACACCCTAACTGCCAACACCCCTTCCCCTTCTCTCTCTGTCTCTCTCTCTCTGTCTCTCTCTCTCATTCTCTCTCTCTCGCAAATAGATACTTTACTTCCCAGGTGCAACAAAACAAGCCTTCTCGAGCTGGCAGATATGGGAAGGAAGGAAGGAAGGGCCAGTTTGGAAACTCAACTCAATTACCATAAATCCCCTGCTAAGGGTTATGGGAGGGAGGAATGAAGGAACTTTGCTTCAGGGAAAGGGCTGCTGCTGCTTCAGCATGTGAGGAGCGCAGCCACACGTTTCACCTTCTTCAGTATGTTGGTTTACAGGATGAGAGAGATCCTGAAACCTCACTCTAATAGGCTGAGGTGCTGTGCTCGGTGGCCTGCTGGGACCTTGGCCCGTCAGGGCAAGGCGAATAGGCCTTTGTCAGGCCTTTGTCGGGGAGGGGCCAGGAGCCCTGCTCGCTTCAATCCCCTCACCGATAGACAGTTGCAGAAACTAGGATGCAAGAACCTTTCCTGGATGGGGTTTTGATTTTCACGAAAAGTGTGTCAGCTTTGCTTTCAGCATGAGTCTGATTTCCAAAAAATGCATTTTGAACAATTTAAAGATTTGATCTGCGTTGGCCGGGAATCGAACCGGGGTCAACTGCTTGGAAGGCAGCTATGCTCACCACTATACCACCAACGCCTGCCTGTCTGGGCTATCTGATGGAGCGGCCCTTAGAAATAAGAATAAGTCATTGGCTGGGAATGAAAAAAGCTTGCGTTTGACGCAGAAGCAGTTCGCATCATGAGGTCTTGCCGGTCAGCCCAACATTTCCCCGGGACCCCTTAAAAAAGGAGCTTGGTTTTAAGTTTGGTTTGATTGAACAGTACATTTTGTTGGCTGGGCTGGGACCCTCTCCTATTTAGCGCAAGAGTGGAACGAGGCAGCAAGTTCAAGGAATGACATTGCATCCAGGCACTTACAGCTCTTTGTGCCCTAATGCCATGACACAAAAACATAATTTGAAAAAAGTTAGCAGAGGATGGTTTCGATCCATCCACCTCTGGGTTATGGGCCCAGCACGCTTCCGCTGCGCCACTCTGCTGGTTGGAGAACAAGAGCTTTTATGGGCTTTTACAGCCTACAAACCGACAACCCTAGACCCAGTTTCGAGTGAAGCGGGCAGTAGGCCTTACAAAGCCAAACAACCTGCAACCACGCACTCCCATCCCATGGCCTTTTGCAGACAGGCCTCATTTCTCTAGCTCACACCCTAACTGCCAACACCCCTTCCCCTTCTCTCTCTGTCTCTCTCTCTCTGTCTCTCTCTCTCATTCTCTCTCTCTCGCAAATAGATACTTTACTTCCCAGGTGCAACAAAACAAGCCTTCTCGAGCTGGCAGATATGGGAAGGAAGGAAGGAAGGGCCAGTTTGGAAACTCAACTCAATTACCATAAATCCCCTGCTAAGGGTTATGGGAGGGAGGAATGAAGGAACTTTGCTTCAGGGAAAGGGCTGCTGCTGCTTCAGCATGTGAGGAGCGCAGCCACACGTTTCACCTTCTTCAGTATGTTGGTTTACAGGATGAGAGAGATCCTGAAACCTCACTCTAATAGGCTGAGGTGCTGTGCTCGGTGGCCTGCTGGGACCTTTGCCCGTCAGGGCAAGGCGAATAGGCCTTTGTCAGGCCTTCGTCAGGGCTTTGTCGGGGAGGGGCCAGGAGCCCTGCTCGCTTCAATCCCCTCACCGATAGACAGTTGCAGAAACTAGGATGCAAGAACCTTTCCTGGATGGGGTTTTGATTTTCACGAAAAGTGTGTCAGCTTTGCTTTCAGCATGAGTCTGATTTCCAAAAAATGCATTTTGAACAATTTAAAGATTTGATCTGCGTTGGCCGGGAATCGAACCCGGGTCAACTGCTTGGAAGGCAGCTATGCTCACCACTATACCACCAACGCCTGCCTGTCTGGGCTATCTGATGGAGCGGCCCTTAGAAATAAGAATAAGTCATTGGCTGGGAATGAAAAAAGCTTGCGTTTGACGCAGAAGCAGTTCGCATCATGAGGTCTTGCCGGTCAGCCCAACATTTCCCCGGGACCCCTTAAAAAAGGAGCTTGGTTTTAAGTTTGGTTTGATTGAACAGTACATTTTGTTGGCTGGGCTGGGACCCTCTCCTATTTAGCGCAAGAGTGGAACGAGGCAGCAAGTTCAAGGAATGACATTGCATCCAGGCACTTACAGCTCTTTGTGCCCTAATGCCATGACACAAAAACATAATTTGAAAAAAGTTAGCAGAGGATGGTTTCGATCCATCGACCTCTGGGTTATGGGCCCAGCACGCTTCCGCTGCGCCACTCTGCTGGTTGGAGAACAAGAGCTTTTCTGGGCTTTTACAGCCTACAAACCGACAACCCTAGACCCAGTTTCGAGTGAAGCGGGCAGTAGGCCTTACAAAGCCAAACAACCTGCAACCACGCACTCCCATCCCATGGCCTTTTGCAGACAGGCCTCATTTCTCTAGCTCACACCCTAACTGCCAACACCCCTTCCCCTTCTCTCTCTGTCTCTCTCTCTCTGTCTCTCTCTCTCATTCTCTCTCTCTCGCAAATAGATACTTTACTTCCCAGGTGCAACAAAACAAGCCTTCTCGAGCTGGCAGATATGGGAAGGAAGGAAGGAAGGGCCAGTTTGGAAACTCAACTCAATTACCATAAATCCCCTGCTAAGGGTTATGGGAGGGAGGAATGAAGGAACTTTGCTTCAGGGAAAGGGCTGCTGCTGCTTCAGCATGTGAGGAGCGCAGCCACACGTTTCACCTTCTTCAGTATGTTGGTTTACAGGATGAGAGAGATCCTGAAACCTCACTCTAATAGGCTGAGGTGCTGTGCTCGGTGGCCTGCTGGGACCAAGGCCCGTCAGGGCAAGGCGAATAGGCCTTTGTCAGGCCTTCGTCAGGGCTTTGTCGGGGAGGGGCCAGGAGCCCTGCTCGCTTCAATCCCCTCACCGATAGACAGTTGCAGAAACTAGGATGCAAGAACCTTTCCTGGATGGGGTTTTGATTTTCACGAAAAGTGTGTCAGCTTTGCTTTCAGCATGAGTCTGATTTCCAAAAAATGCATTTTGAACAATTTAAAGATTTGATCTGCGTTGGCCGGGAATCGAACCCGGGTCAACTGCTTGGAAGGCAGCTATGCTCACCACTATACCACCAACGCCTGCCTGTCTGGGCTATCTGATGGAGCGGCCCTTAGAAATAAGAATAAGTCATTGGCTGGGAATGAAAAAAGCTTGCGTTTGATGCAGAAGCAGTTCGCATCATGAGGTCTTGCCGGTCAGCCCAACATTTCCCCGGGACCCCTTAAAAAAGGAGCTTGGTTTTAAGTTTGGTTTGATTGAACAGTACATTTTGTTGGCTGGGCTGGGACCCTCTCCTATTTAGCGCAAGAGTGGAACGAGGCAGCAAGTTCAAGGAATGACATTGCATCCAGGCACTTACAGCTCTTTGTGCCCTAATGCCATGACACAAAAACATAATTTGAAAAAAGTTAGCAGAGGATGGTTTCGATCCATCCACCTCTGGGTTATGGGCCCAGCACGCTTCCGCTGCGCCACTCTGCTGGTTGGAGAACAAGAGCTTTTATGGGCTTTTACAGCCTACAAACCGACAACCCTAGACCCAGTTTCGAGTGAAGCGGGCAGTAGGCCTTACAAAGCCAAACAACCTGCAACCACGCACTCCCATCCCATGGCCTTTTGCAGACAGGCCTCATTTCTCTAGCTCACACCCTAACTGCCAACACCCCTTCCCCTTCTCTCTCTGTCTCTCTCTCTCTGTCTCTCTCTCTCATTCTCTCTCTCTCGCAAATAGATACTTTACTTCCCAGGTGCAACAAAACAAGCCTTCTCGAGCTGGCAGATATGGGAAGGAAGGAAGGAAGGGCCAGTTTGGAAACTCAACTCAATTACCATAAATCCCCTGCTAAGGGTTATGGGAGGGAGGAATGAAGGAACTTTGCTTCAGGGAAAGGGCTGCTGCTGCTTCAGCATGTGAGGAGCGCAGCCACACGTTTCACCTTCTTCAGTATGTTGGTTTACAGGATGAGAGAGATCCTGAAACCTCACTCTAATAGGCTGAGGTGCTGTGCTCGGTGGCCTGCTGGGACCAAGGCCCGTCAGGGCAAGGCGAATAGGCCTTTGTCAGGCCTTCGTCAGGGCTTTGTCGGGGAGGGGCCAGGAGCCCTGCTCGCTTCAATCCCCTCACCGATAGACAGTTGCAGAAACTAGGATGCAAGAACCTTTCCTGGATGGGGTTTTGATTTTCACGAAAAGTGTGTCAGCTTTGCTTTCAGCATGAGTCTGATTTCCAAAAAATGCATTTTGAACAATTTAAAGATTTGATCTGCGTTGGCCGGGAATCGAACCCGGGTCAACTGCTTGGAAGGCAGCTATGCTCACCACTATACCACCAACGCCTGCCTGTCTGGGCTATCTGATGGAGCGGCCCTTAGAAATAAGAATAAGTCATTGGCTGGGAATGAAAAAAGCTTGCGTTTGATGCAGAAGCAGTTCGCATCATGAGGTCTTGCCGGTCAGCCCAACATTTCCCCGGGACCCCTTAAAAAAGGAGCTTGGTTTTAAGTTTGGTTTGATTGAACAGTACATTTTGTTGGCTGGGCTGGGACCCTCTCCTATTTAGCGCAAGAGTGGAACGAGGCAGCAAGTTCAAGGAATGACATTGCATCCAGGCACTTACAGCTCTTTGTGCCCTAATGCCATGACACAAAAACATAATTTGAAAAAAGTTAGCAGAGGATGGTTTCGATCCATCGACCTCTGGGTTATGGGCCCAGCACGCTTCCGCTGCGCCACTCTGCTGGTTGGAGAACAAGAGCTTTTATGGGCTTTTACAGCCTACAAACCGACAACCCTAGACCCAGTTTCGAGTGAAGCGGGCAGTAGGCCTTACAAAGCCAAACAACCTGCAACCACGCACTCCCATCCCATGGCCTTTTGCAGACAGGCCTCATTTCTCTAGCTCACACCCTAACTGCCAACACCCCTTCCCCTTCTCTCTCTGTCTCTCTCTCTCTGTCTCTCTCTCTCATTCTCTCTCTCTCGCAAATAGATACTTTACTTCCCAGGTGCAACAAAACAAGCCTTCTCGAGCTGGCAGATATGGGAAGGAAGGAAGGAAGGGCCAGTTTGGAAACTCAACTCAATTACCATAAATCCCCTGCTAAGGGTTATGGGAGGGAGGAATGAAGGAACTTTGCTTCAGGGAAAGGGCTGCTGCTGCTTCAGCATGTGAGGAGCGCAGCCACACGTTTCACCTTCTTCAGTATGTTGGTTTACAGGATGAGAGAGATCCTGAAACCTCACTCTAATAGGCTGAGGTGCTGTGCTCGGTGGCCTGCTGGGACCAAGGCCCGTCAGGGCAAGGCGAATAGGCCTTTGTCAGGCCTTCGTCAGGGCTTTGTCGGGGAGGGGCCAGGAGCCCTGCTCGCTTCAATCCCCTCACCGATAGACAGTTGCAGAAACTAGGATGCAAGAACCTTTCCTGGATGGGGTTTTGATTTTCACGAAAAGTGTGTCAGCTTTGCTTTCAGCATGAGTCTGATTTCCAAAAAATGCATTTTGAACAATTTAAAGATTTGATCTGCGTTGGCCGGGAATCGAACCCGGGTCAACTGCTTGGAAGGCAGCTATGCTCACCACTATACCACCAACGCCTGCCTGTCTGGGCTATCTGATGGAGCGGCCCTTAGAAATAAGAATAAGTCATTGGCTGGGAATGAAAAAAGCTTGCGTTTGACGCAGAAGCAGTTCGCATCATGAGGTCTTGCCGGTCAGCCCAACATTTCCCCGGGACCCCTTAAAAAAGGAGCTTGGTTTTAAGTTTGGTTTGATTGAACAGTACATTTTGTTGGCTGGGCTGGGACCCTCTCCTATTTAGCGCAAGAGTGGAACGAGGCAGCAAGTTCAAGGAATGACATTGCATCCAGGCACTTACAGCTCTTTGTGCCCTAATGCCATGACACAAAAACATAATTTGAAAAAAGTTAGCAGAGGATGGTTTCGATCCATCGACCTCTGGGTTATGGGCCCAGCACGCTTCCGCTGCGCCACTCTGCTGGTTGGAGAACAAGAGCTTTTATGGGCTTTTACAGCCTACAAACCGACAACCCTAGACCCAGTTTCGAGTGAAGCGGGCAGTAGGCCTTACAAAGCCAAACAACCTGCAACCACGCACTCCCATCCCATGGCCTTTTGCAGACAGGCCTCATTTCTCTAGCTCACACCCTAACTGCCAACACCCCTTCCCCTTCTCTCTCTGTCTCTCTCTCTCTGTCTCTCTCTCTCATTCTCTCTCTCTCGCAAATAGATACTTTACTTCCCAGGTGCAACAAAACAAGCCTTCTCGAGCTGGCAGATATGGGAAGGAAGGAAGGAAGGGCCAGTTTGGAAACTCAACTCAATTACCATAAATCCCCTGCTAAGGGTTATGGGAGGGAGGAATGAAGGAACTTTGCTTCAGGGAAAGGGCTGCTGCTGCTTCAGCATGTGAGGAGCGCAGCCACACGTTTCACCTTCTTCAGTATGTTGGTTTACAGGATGAGAGAGATCCTGAAACCTCACTCTAATAGGCTGAGGTGCTGTGCTCGGTGGCCTGCTGGGACCAAGGCCCGTCAGGGCAAGGCGAATAGGCCTTTGTCAGGCCTTCGTCAGGGCTTTGTCGGGGAGGGGCCAGGAGCCCTGCTCGCTTCAATCCCCTCACCGATAGACAGTTGCAGAAACTAGGATACAAGAACCTTTCCTGGATGGGGTTTTGATTTTCACGAAAAGTGTGTCAGCTTTGCTTTCAGCATGAGTCTGATTTCCAAAAAATGCATTTTGAACAATTTAAAGATTTGATCTGCGTTGGCCGGGAATCGAACCCGGGTCAACTGCTTGGAAGGCAGCTATGCTCACCACTATACCACCAACGCCTGCCTGTCTGGGCTATCTGATGGAGCGGCCCTTAGAAATAAGAATAAGTCATTGGCTGGGAATGAAAAAAGCTTGCGTTTGACGCAGAAGCAGTTCGCATCATGAGGTCTTGCCGGTCAGCCCAACATTTCCCCGGGACCCCTTAAAAAAGGAGCTTGGTTTTAAGTTTGGTTTGATTGAACAGTACATTTTGTTGGCTGGGCTGGGACCCTCTCCTATTTAGCGCAAGAGTGGAACGAGGCAGCAAGTTCAAGGAATGACATTGCATCCAGGCACTTACAGCTCTTTGTGCCCTAATGCCATGACACAAAAACATAATTTGAAAAAAGTTAGCAGAGGATGGTTTCGATCCATCGACCTCTGGGTTATGGGCCCAGCACGCTTCCGCTGCGCCACTCTGCTGGTTGGAGAACAAGAGCTTTTATGGGCTTTTACAGCCTACAAACCGACAACCCTAGACCCAGTTTCGAGTGAAGCGGGCAGTAGGCCTTACAAAGCCAAACAACCTGCAACCACGCACTCCCATCCCATGGCCTTTTGCAGACAGGCCTCATTTCTCTAGCTCACACCCTAACTGCCAACACCCCTTCCCCTTCTCTCTCTGTCTCTCTCTCTCTGTCTCTCTCTCTCATTCTCTCTCTCTCGCAAATAGATACTTTACTTCCCAGGTGCAACAAAACAAGCCTTCTCGAGCTGGCAGATATGGGAAGGAAGGAAGGAAGGGCCAGTTTGGAAACTCAACTCAATTACCATAAATCCCCTGCTAAGGGTTATGGGAGGGAGGAATGAAGGAACTTTGCTTCAGGGAAAGGGCTGCTGCTGCTTCAGCATGTGAGGAGCGCAGCCACACGTTTCACCTTCTTCAGTATGTTGGTTTACAGGATGAGAGAGATCCTGAAACCTCACTCTAATAGGCTGAGGTGCTGTGCTCGGTGGCCTGCTGGGACCTTGGCCCGTCAGGGCAAGGCGAATAGGCCTTTGTCAGGCCTTTGTCGGGGAGGGGCCAGGAGCCCTGCTCGCTTCAATCCCCTCACCGATAGACAGTTGCAGAAACTAGGATGCAAGAACCTTTCCTGGATGGGGTTTTGATTTTCACGAAAAGTGTGTCAGCTTTGCTTTCAGCATGAGTCTGATTTCCAAAAAATGCATTTTGAACAATTTAAAGATTTGATCTGCGTTGGCCGGGAATCAAACCCGGGTCAACTGCTTGGAAGGCAGCTATGCTCACCACTATACCACCAACGCCTGCCTGTATGGGCTATCTGATGGAGCGGCCCTTAGAAATAAGAATAAGTCATTGGCTGGGAATGAAAAAAGCTTGCGCGTTTGACGCAGAAGCAGTTCGCATCATGAGGTCTTGCCGGTCAGCCCAACATTTCCCCGGGACCCCTTAAAAAAGGAGCTTGGTTTTAAGTTTGGTTTGATTGAACAGTACATTTTGTTGGCTGGGCTGGGACCCTCTCCTATTTAGCGCAAGAGTGGAACGAGGCAGCAAGTTCAAGGAATGACATTGCATCCAGGCACTTACAGCTCTTTGTGCCCTAATGCCATGACACAAAAACATAATTTGAAAAAAGTTAGCAGAGGATGGTTTCGATCCATCGACCTCTGGGTTATGGGCCCAGCACGCTTCCGCTGCGCCACTCTGCTGGTTGGAGAACAAAAGCTTTTCTGGGCTTTTACAGCCTACAAACCGACAACCCTAGACCCATTTTCGAGTGAAGCGGGCAGTAGGCCTTACAAAGCCAAACAACCTGCAACCACGCACTCCCATCCCATGGCCTTTTGCAGACAGGCCTCATTTCTCTAGCTCACACCCTAACTGCCAACACCCCTTCCCCTTCTCTCTCTGTCTCTCTCTCTCTGTCTCTCTCTCTCATTCTCTCTCTCTCGCAAATAGATACTTTACTTCCCAGGTGCAACAAAACAAGCCTTCTCGAGCTGGCAGATATGGGAAGGAAGGAAGGAAGGGCCAGTTTGGAAACTCAACTCAATTACCATAAATCCCCTGCTAAGGGTTATGGGAGGGAGGAATGAAGGAACTTTGCTTCAGGGAAAGGGCTGCTGCTGCTTCAGCATGTGAGGAGCGCAGCCACACGTTTCACCTTCTTCAGTATGTTGGTTTACAGGATGAGAGAGATCCTGAAACCTCACTCTAATAGGCTGAGGTGCTGTGCTCGGTGGCCTGCTGGGACCTTGGCCCGTCAGGGCAAGGCAAATAGGCCTTTGTCAGGCCTTTGTCGGGGAGGGGCCAGGAGCCCTGCTCGCTTCAATCCCCTCACCGATAGACAGTTGCAGAAACTAGGATGCAAGAACCTTTCCTGGATGGGGTTTTGATTTTCACGAAAAGTGTGTCAGCTTTGCTTTCAGCATGAGTCTGATTTCCAAAAAATGCATTTTGAACATTTAAAGATTTGATCTGCGTTGGCCGGGAATCGATCCGGGGTCAACTGCTTGGAAGGCAGCTATGCTCACCACTATACCACCAACGCCTGCCTGTCTGGGCTATCTGATGGAGCGGCCCTTAGAAATAAGAATAAGTCATTGGCTGGGAATGAAAAAAGCTTGCGTTTGACGCAGAAGCAGTTCGCATCATGAGGTCTTGCCGGTCAGCCCAACATTTCCCCGGGACCCCTTAAAAAAGGAGCTTGGTTTTAAGTTTGGTTTGATTGAACAGTACATTTTGTTGGCTGGGCTGGGACCCTCTCCTATTTAGCGCAAGAGTGGAACGAGGCAGCAAGTTCAAGGAATGACATTGCATCCAGGCACTTACAGCTCTTTGTGCCCTAATGCCATGACACAAAAACATAATTTGAAAAAAGTTAGCAGAGGATGGTTTCGATCCATCGACCTCTGGGTTATGGGCCCAGCACGCTTCCGCTGCGCCACTCTGCTGGTTGGAGAACAAAAGCTTTTCTGGGCTTTTACAGCCTACAAACCGACAACCCTAGACCCATTTTCGAGTGAAGCGGGCAGTAGGCCTTACAAAGCCAAACAACCTGCAACCACGCACTCCCATCCCATGGCCTTTTGCAGACAGGCCTCATTTCTCTAGCTCACACCCTAACTGCCAACACCCCTTCCCCTTCTCTCTCTGTCTCTCTCTCTCTGTCTCTCTCTCTCATTCTCTCTCTCTCGCAAATAGATACTTTACTTCCCAGGTGCAACAAAACAAGCCTTCTCGAGCTGGCAGATATGGGAAGGAAGGAAGGAAGGGCCAGTTTGGAAACTCAACTCAATTACCATAAATCCCCTGCTAAGGGTTATGGGAGGGAGGAATGAAGGAACTTTGCTTCAGGGAAAGGGCTGCTGCTGCTTCAGCATGTGAGGAGCGCAGCCACACGTTTCACCTTCTTCAGTATGTTGGTTTACAGGATGAGAGAGATCCTGAAACCTCACTCTAATAGGCTGAGGTGCTGTGCTCGGTGGCCTGCTGGGACCTTGGCCCGTCAGGGCAAGGCGAATAGGCCTTTGTCAGGCCTTTGTCGGGGAGGGGCCAGGAGCCCTGCTCGCTTCAATCCCCTCACCGATAGACAGTTGCAGAAACTAGGATGCAAGAACCTTTCCTGGATGGGGTTTTGATTTTCACGAAAAGTGTGTCAGCTTTGCTTTCAGCATGAGTCTGATTTCCAAAAAATGCATTTTGAACAATTTAAAGATTTGATCTGCGTTGGCCGGGAGTCGAACCCGGGTCAACTGCTTGGAAGGCAGCTATGCTCACCACTATACCACCAACGCCTGCCTGTCTGGCCTATCTGATGGAGCGGCCCTTAGAAATAAGAATAAGTCATTGGCTGGGAATGAAAAAAGCTTGCGTTTGACGCAGAAGCAGTTCGCATCATGAGGTCTTGCCGGTCAGCCCAACATTTCCCCGGGACCCCTTAAAAAAGGAGCTTGGTTTTAAGTTTGGTTTGATTGAACAGTACATTTTGTTGGCTGGGCTGGGACCCTCTCCTATTTAGCGCAAGAGTGGAACGAGGCAGCAAGTTCAAGGAATGACATTGCATCCAGGCACTTACAGCTCTTTGTGCCCTAATGCCATGACACAAAAACATAATTTGAAAAAAGTTAGCAGAGGATGGTTTCGATCCATCGACCTCTGGGTTATGGGCCCAGCACGCTTCCGCTGCGCCACTCTGCTGGTTGGAGAACAAGAGCTTTTATGGGCTTTTACAGCCTACAAACCGACAACCCTAGACCCAGTTTCGAGTGAAGCGGGCAGTAGGCCTTACAAAGCCAAACAACCTGCAACCACGCACTCCCATCCCATGGCCTTTTGCAGACAGGCCTCATTTCTCTAGCTCACACCCTAACTGCCAACACCCCTTCCCCTTCTCTCTCTGTCTCTCTCTCTCTGTCTCTCTCTCTCATTCTCTCTCTCTCGCAAATAGATACTTTACTTCCCAGGTGCAACAAAACAAGCCTTCTCGAGCTGGCAGATATGGGAAGGAAGGAAGGAAGGGCCAGTTTGGAAACTCAACTCAATTACCATAAATCCCCTGCTAAGGGTTATGGGAGGGAGGAATGAAGGAACTTTGCTTCAGGGAAAGGGCTGCTGCTGCTTCAGCATGTGAGGAGCGCAGCCACATGTTTCACCTTCTTCAGTATGTTGGTTTACAGGATGAGAGAGATCCTGAAACCTCACTCTAATAGGCTGAGGTGCTGTGCTCGGTGGCCTGCTGGGACCAAGGCCCGTCAGGGCAAGGCGAATAGGCCTTTGTCAGGCCTTCGTCAGGGCTTTGTCGGGGAGGGGCCAGGAGCCCTGCTCGCTTCAATCCCCTCACCGATAGACAGTTGCAGAAACTAGGATGCAAGAACCTTTCCTGGATGGGGTTTTGATTTTCACGAAAAGTGTGTCAGCTTTGCTTTCAGCATGAGTCTGATTTCCAAAAAATGCATTTTGAACAATTTAAAGATTTGATCTGCGTTGGCAATCGAACCCGGGTCAACTGCTTGGAAGGCAGCTATGCTCACCACTATACCACCAACGCCTGCCTGTCTGGGCTATCTGATGGAGCGGCCCTTAGAAATAAGAATAAGTCATTGGCTGGGAATGAAAAAAGCTTGCGTTTGACGCAGAAGCAGTTCGCATCATGAGGTCTTGCCGGTCAGCCCAACATTTCCCCGGGACCCCTTAAAAAAGGAGCTTGGTTTTAAGTTTGGTTTGATTGAACAGTACATTTTGTTGGCTGGGCTGGGACCCTCTCCTATTTAGCGCAAGAGTGGAACGAGGCAGCAAGTTCAAGGAATGACATTGCATCCAGGCACTTACAGCTCTTTGTGCCCTAATGCCATGACACAAAAACATAATTTGAAAAAAGTTAGCAGAGGATGGTTTCGATCCATCGACCTCTGGGTTATGGGCCCAGCACGCTTCCGCTGCGCCACTCTGCTGGTTGGAGAACAAGAGCTTTTATGGGCTTTTACAGCCTACAAACCGACAACCCTAGACCCAGTTTCGAGTGAAGCGGGCAGTAGGCCTTACAAAGCCAAACAACCTGCAACCACGCACTCCCATCCCATGGCCTTTTGCAGACAGGCCTCATTTCTCTAGCTCACACCCTAACTGCCAACACCCCTTCCCCTTCTCTCTCTGTCTCTCTCTCTCTGTCTCTCTCTCTCATTCTCTCTCTCTCGCAAATAGATACTTTACTTCCCAGGTGCAACAAAACAAGCCTTCTCGAGCTGGCAGATATGGGAAGGAAGGAAGGAAGGGCCAGTTTGGAAACTCAACTCAATTACCATAAATCCCCTGCTAAGGGTTATGGGAGGGAGGAATGAAGGAACTTTGCTTCAGGGAAAGGGCTGCTGCTGCTTCAGCATGTGAGGAGCGCAGCCACACGTTTCACCTTCTTCAGTATGTTGGTTTACAGGATGAGAGAGATCCTGAAACCTCACTCTAATAGGCTGAGGTGCTGTGCTCGGTGGCCTGCTGGGACCAAGGCCCGTCAGGGCAAGGCGAATAGGCCTTTGTCAGGCCTTCGTCAGGGCTTTGTCGGGGAGGGGCCAGGAGCCCTGCTCGCTTCAATCCCCTCACCGATAGACAGTTGCAGAAACTAGGATGCAAGAACCTTTCCTGGATGGGGTTTTGATTTTCACGAAAAGTGTGTCAGCTTTGCTTTCAGCATGAGTCTGATTTCCAAAAAATGCATTTTGAACAATTTAAAGATTTGATCTGCGTTGGCCGGGAATCGAACCCGGGTCAACTGCTTGGAAGGCAGCTATGCTCACCACTATACCACCAACGCCTGCCTGTCTGGGCTATCTGATGGAGCGGCCCTTAGAAATAAGAATAAGTCATTGGCTGGGAATGAAAAAAGCTTGCGTTTGACGCAGAAGCAGTTCGCATCATGAGGTCTTGCCGGTCAGCCCAACATTTCCCCGGGACCCCTTAAAAAAGGAGCTTGGTTTTAAGTTTGGTTTGATTGAACAGTACATTTTGTTGGCTGGGCTGGGACCCTCTCCTATTTAGCGCAAGAGTGGAACGAGGCAGCAAGTTCAAGGAATGACATTGCATCCAGGCACTTACAGCTCTTTGTGCCCTAATGCCATGACACAAAAACATAATTTGAAAAAAGTTAGCAGAGGATGGTTTCGATCCATCGACCTCTGGGTTATGGGCCCAGCACGCTTCCGCTGCGCCACTCTGCTGGTTGGAGAACAAAAGCTTTTCTGGGCTTTTACAGCCTACAAACCGACAACCCTAGACCCATTTTCGAGTGAAGCGGGCAGTAGGCCTTACAAAGCCAAACAACCTGCAACCACGCACTCCCATCCCATGGCCTTTTGCAGACAGGCCTCATTTCTCTAGCTCACACCCTAACTGCCAACACCCCTTCCCCTTCTCTCTCTGTCTCTCTCTCTCTGTCTCTCTCTCTCATTCTCTCTCTCTCGCAAATAGATACTTTACTTCCCAGGTGCAACAAAACAAGCCTTCTCGAGCTGGCAGATATGGGAAGGAAGGAAGGAAGGGCCAGTTTGGAAACTCAACTCAATTACCATAAATCCCCTGCTAAGGGTTATGGGAGGGAGGAATGAAGGAACTTTGCTTCAGGGAAAGGGCTGCTGCTGCTTCAGCATGTGAGGAGCGCAGCCACACGTTTCACCTTCTTCAGTATGTTGGTTTACAGGATGAGAGAGATCCTGAAACCTCACTCTAATAGGCTGAGGTGCTGTGCTCGGTGGCCTGCTGGGACCTTGGCCCGTCAGGGCAAGGCGAATAGGCCTTTGTCAGGCCTTTGTCGGGGAGGGGCCAGGAGCCCTGCTCGCTTCAATCCCCTCACCGATAGACAGTTGCAGAAACTAGGATGCAAGAACCTTTCCTGGATGGGGTTTTGATTTTCACGAAAAGTGTGTCAGCTTTGCTTTCAGCATGAGTCTGATTTCCAAAAAATGCATTTTGAACAATTTAAAGATTTGATCTGCGTTGGCCGGGAGTCGAACCCGGGTCAACTGCTTGGAAGGCAGCTATGCTCACCACTATACCACCAACGCCTGCCTGTCTGGCCTATCTGATGGAGCGGCCCTTAGAAATAAGAATAAGTCATTGGCTGGGAATGAAAAAAGCTTGCGTTTGACGCAGAAGCAGTTCGCATCATGAGGTCTTGCCGGTCAGCCCAACATTTCCCCGGGACCCCTTAAAAAAGGAGCTTGGTTTTAAGTTTGGTTTGATTGAACAGTACATTTTGTTGGCTGGGCTGGGACCCTCTCCTATTTAGCGCAAGAGTGGAACGAGGCAGCAAGTTCAAGGAATGACATTGCATCCAGGCACTTACAGCTCTTTGTGCCCTAATGCCATGACACAAAAACATAATTTGAAAAAAGTTAGCAGAGGATGGTTTCGATCCATCGACCTCTGGGTTATGGGCCCAGCACGCTTCCGCTGCGCCACTCTGCTGGTTGGAGAACAAGAGCTTTTATGGGCTTTTACAGCCTACAAACCGACAACCCTAGACCCAGTTTCGAGTGAAGCGGGCAGTAGGCCTTACAAAGCCAAACAACCTGCAACCACGCACTCCCATCCCATGGCCTTTTGCAGACAGGCCTCATTTCTCTAGCTCACACCCTAACTGCCAACACCCCTTCCCCTTCTCTCTCTGTCTCTCTCTCTCTGTCTCTCTCTCTCATTCTCTCTCTCTCGCAAATAGATACTTTACTTCCCAGGTGCAACAAAACAAGCCTTCTCGAGCTGGCAGATATGGGAAGGAAGGAAGGAAGGGCCAGTTTGGAAACTCAACTCAATTACCATAAATCCCCTGCTAAGGGTTATGGGAGGGAGGAATGAAGGAACTTTGCTTCAGGGAAAGGGCTGCTGCTGCTTCAGCATGTGAGGAGCGCAGCCACATGTTTCACCTTCTTCAGTATGTTGGTTTACAGGATGAGAGAGATCCTGAAACCTCACTCTAATAGGCTGAGGTGCTGTGCTCGGTGGCCTGCTGGGACCAAGGCCCGTCAGGGCAAGGCGAATAGGCCTTTGTCAGGCCTTCGTCAGGGCTTTGTCGGGGAGGGGCCAGGAGCCCTGCTCGCTTCAATCCCCTCACCGATAGACAGTTGCAGAAACTAGGATGCAAGAACCTTTCCTGGATGGGGTTTTGATTTTCACGAAAAGTGTGTCAGCTTTGCTTTCAGCATGAGTCTGATTTCCAAAAAATGCATTTTGAACAATTTAAAGATTTGATCTGCGTTGGCAATCGAACCCGGGTCAACTGCTTGGAAGGCAGCTATGCTCACCACTATACCACCAACGCCTGCCTGTCTGGGCTATCTGATGGAGCGGCCCTTAGAAATAAGAATAAGTCATTGGCTGGGAATGAAAAAAGCTTGCGTTTGACGCAGAAGCAGTTCGCATCATGAGGTCTTGCCGGTCAGCCCAACATTTCCCCGGGACCCCTTAAAAAAGGAGCTTGGTTTTAAGTTTGGTTTGATTGAACAGTACATTTTGTTGGCTGGGCTGGGACCCTCTCCTATTTAGCGCAAGAGTGGAACGAGGCAGCAAGTTCAAGGAATGACATTGCATCCAGGCACTTACAGCTCTTTGTGCCCTAATGCCATGACACAAAAACATAATTTGAAAAAAGTTAGCAGAGGATGGTTTCGATCCATCGACCTCTGGGTTATGGGCCCAGCACGCTTCCGCTGCGCCACTCTGCTGGTTGGAGAACAAGAGCTTTTATGGGCTTTTACAGCCTACAAACCGACAACCCTAGACCCAGTTTCGAGTGAAGCGGGCAGTAGGCCTTACAAAGCCAAACAACCTGCAACCACGCACTCCCATCCCATGGCCTTTTGCAGACAGGCCTCATTTCTCTAGCTCACACCCTAACTGCCAACACCCCTTCCCCTTCTCTCTCTGTCTCTCTCTCTCTGTCTCTCTCTCTCATTCTCTCTCTCTCGCAAATAGATACTTTACTTCCCAGGTGCAACAAAACAAGCCTTCTCGAGCTGGCAGATATGGGAAGGAAGGAAGGAAGGGCCAGTTTGGAAACTCAACTCAATTACCATAAATCCCCTGCTAAGGGTTATGGGAGGGAGGAATGAAGGAACTTTGCTTCAGGGAAAGGGCTGCTGCTGCTTCAGCATGTGAGGAGCGCAGCCACACGTTTCACCTTCTTCAGTATGTTGGTTTACAGGATGAGAGAGATCCTGAAACCTCACTCTAATAGGCTGAGGTGCTGTGCTCGGTGGCCTGCTGGGACCAAGGCCCGTCAGGGCAAGGCGAATAGGCCTTTGTCAGGCCTTCGTCAGGGCTTTGTCGGGGAGGGGCCAGGAGCCCTGCTCGCTTCAATCCCCTCACCGATAGACAGTTGCAGAAACTAGGATGCAAGAACCTTTCCTGGATGGGGTTTTGATTTTCACGAAAAGTGTGTCAGCTTTGCTTTCAGCATGAGTCTGATTTCCAAAAAATGCATTTTGAACAATTTAAAGATTTGATCTGCGTTGGCCGGGAATCGAACCCGGGTCAACTGCTTGGAAGGCAGCTATGCTCACCACTATACCACCAACGCCTGCCTGTCTGGGCTATCTGATGGAGCGGCCCTTAGAAATAAGAATAAGTCATTGGCTGGGAATGAAAAAAGCTTGCGTTTGACGCAGAAGCAGTTCGCATCATGAGGTCTTGCCGGTCAGCCCAACATTTCCCCGGGACCCCTTAAAAAAGGAGCTTGGTTTTAAGTTTGGTTTGATTGAACAGTACATTTTGTTGGCTGGGCTGGGACCCTCTCCTATTTAGCGCAAGAGTGGAACGAGGCAGCAAGTTCAAGGAATGACATTGCATCCAGGCACTTACAGCTCTTTGTGCCCTAATGCCATGACACAAAAACATAATTTGAAAAAAGTTAGCAGAGGATGGTTTCGATCCATCGACCTCTGGGTTATGGGCCCAGCACGCTTCCGCTGCGCCACTCTGCTGGTTGGAGAACAAGAGCTTTTCTGGGCTTTTACAGCCTACAAACCGACAACCCTAGACCCAGTTTCGAGTGAAGCGGGCAGTAGGCCTTACAAAGCCAAACAACCTGCAACCACGCACTCCCATCCCATGGCCTTTTGCAGACAGGCCTCATTTCTCTAGCTCACACCCTAACTGCCAACACCCCTTCCCCTTCTCTCTCTGTCTCTCTCTCTCTGTCTCTCTCTCTCATTCTCTCTCTCTCGCAAATAGATACTTTACTTCCCAGGTGCAACAAAACAAGCCTTCTCGAGCTGGCAGATATGGGAAGGAAGGAAGGAAGGGCCAGTTTGGAAACTCAACTCAATTACCATAAATCCCCTGCTAAGGGTTATGGGAGGGAGGAATGAAGGAACTTTGCTTCAGGGAAAGGGCTGCTGCTGCTTCAGCATGTGAGGAGCGCAGCCACACGTTTCACCTTCTTCAGTATGTTGGTTTACAGGATGAGAGAGATCCTGAAACCTCACTCTAATAGGCTGAGGTGCTGTGCTCGGTGGCCTGCTGGGACCAAGGCCCGTCAGGGCAAGGCGAATAGGCCTTTGTCAGGCCTTCGTCAGGGCTTTGTCGGGGAGGGGCCAGGAGCCCTGCTCGCTTCAATCCCCTCACCGATAGACAGTTGCAGAAACTAGGATGCAAGAACCTTTCCTGGATGGGGTTTTGATTTTCACGAAAAGTGTGTCAGCTTTGCTTTCAGCATGAGTCTGATTTCCAAAAAATGCATTTTGAACAATTTAAAGATTTGATCTGCGTTGGCCGGGAATCGAACCCGGGTCAACTGCTTGGAAGGCAGCTATGCTCACCACTATACCACCAACGCCTGCCTGTCTGGGCTATCTGATGGAGCGGCCCTTAGAAATAAGAATAAGTCATTGGCTGGGAATGAAAAAAGCTTGCGTTTGACGCAGAAGCAGTTCGCATCATGAGGTCTTGCCGGTCAGCCCAACATTTCCCCGGGACCCCTTAAAAAAGGAGCTTGGTTTTAAGTTTGGTTTGATTGAACAGTACATTTTGTTGGCTGGGCTGGGACCCTCTCCTATTTAGCGCAAGAGTGGAACGAGGCAGCAAGTTCAAGGAATGACATTGCATCCAGGCACTTACAGCTCTTTGTGCCCTAATGCCATGACACAAAAACATAATTTGAAAAAAGTTAGCAGAGGATGGTTTCGATCCATCGACCTCTGGGTTATGGGCCCAGCACGCT
Organism: Ambystoma mexicanum; assembly: GCF_040938575.1. Classification (NCBI taxonomy): domain Eukaryota; kingdom Metazoa; phylum Chordata; class Amphibia; order Caudata; family Ambystomatidae; genus Ambystoma; species Ambystoma mexicanum. The sequence goes on along the minus strand of NC_090937.1, from coordinate 1,631,924,153 downwards.
TCCGCTGCGCCACTCTGCTGGTTGGAGAACAAGAGCTTTTATGGGCTTTTACAGCCTACAAACCGACAACCCTAGACCCAGTTTCGAGTGAAGCGGGCAGTAGGCCTTACAAAGCCAAACAACCTGCAACCACGCACTCCCATCCCATGGCCTTTTGCAGACAGGCCTCATTTCTCTAGCTCACACCCTAACTGCCAACACCCCTTCCCCTTCTCTCTCTGTCTCTCTCTCTCTGTCTCTCTCTCTCATTCTCTCTCTCTCGCAAATAGATACTTTACTTCCCAGGTGCAACAAAACAAGCCTTCTCGAGCTGGCAGATATGGGAAGGAAGGAAGGAAGGGCCAGTTTGGAAACTCAACTCAATTACCATAAATCCCCTGCTAAGGGTTATGGGAGGGAGGAATGAAGGAACTTTGCTTCAGGGAAAGGGCTGCTGCTGCTTCAGCATGTGAGGAGCGCAGCCACACGTTTCACCTTCTTCAGTATGTTGGTTTACAGGATGAGAGAGATCCTGAAACCTCACTCTAATAGGCTGAGGTGCTGTGCTCGGTGGCCTGCTGGGACCAAGGCCCGTCAGGGCAAGGCGAATAGGCCTTTGTCAGGCCTTCGTCAGGGCTTTGTCGGGGAGGGGCCAGGAGCCCTGCTCGCTTCAATCCCCTCACCGATAGACAGTTGCAGAAACTAGGATGCAAGAACCTTTCCTGGATGGGGTTTTGATTTTCACGAAAAGTGTGTCAGCTTTGCTTTCAGCATGAGTCTGATTTCCAAAAAATGCATTTTGAACAATTTAAAGATTTGATCTGCGTTGGCCGGGAATCGAACCCGGGTCAACTGCTTGGAAGGCAGCTATGCTCACCACTATACCACCAACGCCTGCCTGTCTGGGCTATGTGATGGAGCGGCCCTTAGAAATAAGAATAAGTCATTGGCTGGGAATGAAAAAAGCTTGCGTTTGACGCAGAAGCAGTTCGCATCATGAGGTCTTGCCGGTCAGCCCAACATTTCCCCGGGACCCCTTAAAAAAGGAGCTTGGTTTTAAGTTTGGTTTGATTGAACAGTACATTTTGTTGGCTGGGCTGGGACCCTCTCCTATTTAGCGCAAGAGTGGAACGAGGCAGCAAGTTCAAGGAATGACATTGCATCCAGGCACTTACAGCTCTTTGTGCCCTAATGCCATGACACAAAAACATAATTTGAAAAAAGTTAGCAGAGGATGGTTTCGATCCATCGACCTCTGGGTTATGGGCCCAGCACGCTTCCGCTGCGCCACTCTGCTGGTTGGAGAACAAGAGCTTTTATGGGCTTTTACAGCCTACAAACCGACAACCCTAGACCCAGTTTCGAGTGAAGCGGGCAGTAGGCCTTACAAAGCCAAACAACCTGCAACCACGCACTCCCATCCCATGGCCTTTTGCAGACAGGCCTCATTTCTCTAGCTCACACCCTAACTGCCAACACCCCTTCCCCTTCTCTCTCTGTCTCTCTCTCTCTGTCTCTCTCTCTCATTCTCTCTCTCTCGCAAATAGATACTTTACTTCCCAGGTGCAACAAAACAAGCCTTCTCGAGCTGGCAGATATGGGAAGGAAGGAAGGAAGGGCCAGTTTGGAAACTCAACTCAATTACCATAAATCCCCTGCTAAGGGTTATGGGAGGGAGGAATGAAGGAACTTTGCTTCAGGGAAAGGGCTGCTGCTGCTTCAGCATGTGAGGAGCGCAGCCACACGTTTCACCTTCTTCAGTATGTTGGTTTACAGGATGAGAGAGATCCTGAAACCTCACTCTAATAGGCTGAGGTGCTGTGCTCGGTGGCCTGCTGGGACCAAGGCCCGTCAGGGCAAGGCGAATAGGCCTTTGTCAGGCCTTCGTCAGGGCTTTGTCGGGGAGGGGCCAGGAGCCCTGCTCGCTTCAATCCCCTCACCGATAGACAGTTGCAGAAACTAGGATGCAAGAACCTTTCCTGGATGGGGTTTTGATTTTCACGAAAAGTGTGTCAGCTTTGCTTTCAGCATGAGTCTGATTTCCAAAAAATGCATTTTGAACAATTTAAAGATTTGATCTGCGTTGGCCGGGAATCGAACCCGGGTCAACTGCTTGGAAGGCAGCTATGCTCACCACTATACCACCAACGCCTGCCTGACTGGGCTATCTGATGGAGCGGCCCTTAGAAAAAAGAATAAGTCATTGGCTGGGAATGAAAAAAGCTTGCGTTTGACGCAGAAGCAGTTCGCATCATGAGGTCTTGCCGGTCAGCCCAACATTTCCCCGGGACCCCTTAAAAAAGGAGCTTGGTTTTAAGTTTGGTTTGATTGAACAGTACATTTTGTTGGCTGGGCTGGGACCCTCTCCTATTTAGCGCAAGAGTGGAACGAGGCAGCAAGTTCAAGGAATGACATTGCATCCAGGCACTTACAGCTCTTTGTGCCCTAATGCCATGACACAAAAACATAATTTGAAAAAAGTTAGCAGAGGATGGTTTCGATCCATCGACCTCTGGGTTATGGGCCCAGCACGCTTCCGCTGCGCCACTCTGCTGGTTGGAGAACAAGAGCTTTTCTGGGCTTTTACAGCCTACAAACCGACAACCCTAGACCCAGTTTCGAGTGAAGCGGGCAGTAGGCCTTACAAAGCCAAACAACCTGCAACCACGCACTCCCATCCCATGGCCTTTTGCAGACAGGCCTCATTTCTCTAGCTCACACCCTAACTGCCAACACCCCTTCCCCTTCTCTCTCTGTCTCTCTCTCTCTGTCTCTCTCTCTCATTCTCTCTCTCTCGCAAATAGATACTTTACTTCCCAGGTGCAACAAAACAAGCCTTCTCGAGCTGGCAGATATGGGAAGGAAGGAAGGAAGGGCCAGTTTGGAAACTCAACTCAATTACCATAAATCCCCTGCTAAGGGTTATGGGAGGGAGGAATGAAGGAACTTTGCTTCAGGGAAAGGGCTGCTGCTGCTTCAGCATGTGAGGAGCGCAGCCACACGTTTCACCTTCTTCAGTATGTTGGTTTACAGGATGAGAGAGATCCTGAAACCTCACTCTAATAGGCTGAGGTGCTGTGCTCGGTGGCCTGCTGGGACCAAGGCCCGTCAGGGCAAGGCGAATAGGCCTTTGTCAGGCCTTCGTCAGGGCTTTGTCGGGGAGGGGCCAGGAGCCCTGCTCGCTTCAATCCCCTCACCGATAGACAGTTGCAGAAACTAGGATGAAAGAACCTTTCCTGGATGGGGTTTTGATTTTCACGAAAAGTGTGTCAGCTTTGCTTTCAGCATGAGTCTGATTTCCAAAAAATGCATTTTGAACAATTTAAAGATTTGATCTGCGTTGGCCGGGAATCGAACCCGGGTCAACTGCTTGGAAGGCAGCTATGCTCACCACTATACCACCAACGCCTGCCTGTCTGGACTATCTGATGGAGCGGCCCTTAGAAATAAGAATAAGTCATTGGCTGGGAATGAAAAAAGCTTGCATTTGACGCAGAAGCAGTTCGCATCATGAGGTCTTGCCGGTCAGCCCAACATTTCCCCGGGACCCCTTAAAAAAGGAGCTTGGTTTTAAGTTTGGTTTGATTGAACAGTACATTTTGTTGGCTGGGCTGGGACCCTCTCCTATTTAGCGCAAGAGTGGAACGAGGCAGCAAGTTCAAGGAATGACATTGCATCCAGGCACTTACAGCTCTTTGTGCCCTAATGCCATGACACAAAAACATAATTTGAAAAAAGTTAGCAGAGGATGGTTTCGATCCATCGACCTCTGGGTTATGGGCCCAGCACGCTTCCGCTGCGCCACTCTGCTGGTTGGAGAACAAGAGCTTTTATGGGCTTTTACAGCCTACAAACCGACAACCCTAGACCCAGTTTCGAGTGAAGCGGGCAGTAGGCCTTACAAAGCCAAACAACCTGCAACCACGCACTCCCATCCCATGGCCTTTTGCAGACAGGCCTCATTTCTCTAGCTCACACCCTAACTGCCAACACCCCTTCCCCTTCTCTCTCTGTCTCTCTCTCTCTGTCTCTCTCTCTCATTCTCTCTCTCTCGCAAATAGATACTTTACTTCCCAGGTGCAACAAAACAAGCCTTCTCGAGCTGGCAGATATGGGAAGGAAGGAAGGAAGGGCCAGTTTGGAAACTCAACTCAATTACCATAAATCCCCTGCTAAGGGTTATGGGAGGGAGGAATGAAGGAACTTTGCTTCAGGGAAAGGGCTGCTGCTGCTTCAGCATGTGAGGAGCGCAGCCACACGTTTCACCTTCTTCAGTATGTTGGTTTACAGGATGAGAGAGATCCTGAAACCTCACTCTAATAGGCTGAGGTGCTGTGCTCGGTGGCCTGCTGGGACCTTGGCCCGTCAGGGCAAGGCGAATAGGCCTTTGTCAGGCCTTTGTCGGGGAGGGGCCAGGAGCCCTGCTCGCTTCAATCCCCTCACCGATAGACAGTTGCAGAAACTAGGATGCAAGAACCTTTCCTGGATGGGGTTTTGATTTTCACGAAAAGTGTGTCAGCTTTGCTTTCAGCATGAGTCTGATTTCCAAAAAATGCATTTTGAACAATTTAAAGATTTGATCTGCGTTGGCCGGGAATCGAACCCAGGTCAACTGCTTGGAAGGCAGCTATGCTCACCACTATACCACCAACGCCTGCCTGTCTGGGCTATCTGATGGAGCGGCCCTTAGAAATAAGAATAAGTCATTGGCTGGGAATGAAAAAAGCTTGCGTTTGACGCAGAAGCAGTTCGCATCATGAGGTCTTGCCGGTCAGCCCAACATTTCCCCGGGACCCCTTAAAAAAGGAGCTTGGTTTTAAGTTTGGTTTGATTGAACAGTACATTTTGTTGGCTGGGCTGGGACCCTCTCCTATTTAGCGCAAGAGTGGAACGAGGCAGCAAGTTCAAGGAATGACATTGCATCCAGGCACTTACAGCTCTTTGTGCCCTAATGCCATGACACAAAAACATAATTTGAAAAAAGTTAGCAGAGGATGGTTTCGATCAATCGACCTCTGGGTTATGGGCCCAGCACGCTTCCGCTGCGCCACTCTGCTGGTTGGAGAACAAGAGCTTTTCTGGGCTTTTACAGCCTACAAACCGACAACCCTAGACCCAGTTTCGAGTGAAGCGGGCAGTAGGCCTTACAAAGCCAAACAACCTGCAACCACGCACTCCCATCCCATGGCCTTTTGCAGACAGGCCTCATTTCTCTAGCTCACACCCTAACTGCCAACACCCCTTCCCCTTCTCTCTCTGTCTCTCTCTCTCTGTCTCTCTCTCTCATTCTCTCTCTCTCGCAAATAGATACTTTACTTCCCAGGTGCAACAAAACAAGCCTTCTCGAGCTGGCAGATATGGGAAGGAAGGAAGGAAGGGCCAGTTTGGAAACTCAACTCAATTACCATAAATCCCCTGCTAAGGGTTATGGGAGGGAGGAATGAAGGAACTTTGATTCAGGGAAAGGGCTGCTGCTGCTTCAGCATGTGAGGAGCGCAGCCACACGTTTCACCTTCTTCAGTATGTTGGTTTACAGGATGAGAGAGATCCTGAAACCTCACTCTAATAGGCTGAGGTGCTGTGCTCGGTGGCCTGCTGGGACCAAGGCCCGTCAGGGCAAGGCGAATAGGCCTTTGTCAGGCCTTCGTCAGGGCTTTGTCGGGGAGGGGCCAGGAGCCCTGCTCGCTTCAATCCCCTCACCGATAGACAGTTGCAGAAACTAGGATGCAAGAACCTTTCCTGGATGGGGTTTTGATTTTCACGAAAAGTGTGTCAGCTTTGCTTTCAGCATGAGTCTGATTTCCAAAAAATGCATTTTGAACAATTTAAAGATTTGATCTGCGTTGGCCGGGAATCGAACCCGGGTCAACTGCTTGGAAGGCAGCTATGCTCACCACTATACCACCAACGCCTGCCTGTCTGGGCTATCTGATGGAGCGGCCCTTAGAAATAAGAATAAGTCATTGGCTGGGAATGAAAAAAGCTTGCGTTTGACGCAGAAGCAGTTCGCATCATGAGGTCTTGCCGGTCAGCCCAACATTTCCCCGGGACCCCTTAAAAAAGGAGCTTGGTTTTAAGTTTGGTTTGATTGAACAGTACATTTTGTTGGCTGGGCTGGGACCCTCTCCTATTTAGCGCAAGAGTGGAACGAGGCAGCAAGTTCAAGGAATGACATTGCATCCAGGCACTTACAGCTCTTTGTGCCCTAATGCCATGACACAAAAACATAATTTGAAAAAAGTTAGCAGAGGATGGTTTCGATCCATCGACCTCTGGGTTATGGGCCCAGCACGCTTCCGCTGCGCCACTCTGCTGGTTGGAGAACAAGAGCTTTTATGGGCTTTTACAGCCTACAAACCGACAACCCTAGACCCAGTTTCGAGTGAAGCGGGCAGTAGGCCTTACAAAGCCAAACAACCTGCAACCACGCACTCCCATCCCATGGCCTTTTGCAGACAGGCCTCATTTCTCTAGCTCACACCCTAACTGCCAACACCCCTTCCCCTTCTCTCTCTGTCTCTCTCTCTCTGTCTCTCTCTCTCATTCTCTCTCTCTCGCAAATAGATACTTTACTTCCCAGGTGCAACAAAACAAGCCTTCTCGAGCTGGCAGATATGGGAAGGAAGGAAGGAAGGGCCAGTTTGGAAACTCAACTCAATTACCATAAATCCCCTGCTAAGGGTTATGGGAGGGAGGAATGAAGGAACTTTGCTTCAGGGAAAGGGCTGCTGCTGCTTCAGCATGTGAGGAGCGCAGCCACACGTTTCACCTTCTTCAGTATGTTGGTTTACAGGATGAGAGAGATCCTGAAACCTCACTCTAATAGGCTGAGGTGCTGTGCTCGGTGGCCTGCTGGGACCAAGGCCCGTCAGGGCAAGGCGAATAGGCCTTTGTCAGGCCTTCGTCAGGGCTTTGTCGGGGAGGGGCCAGGAGCCCTGCTCGCTTCAATCCCCTCACCGATAGACAGTTGCAGAAACTAGGATGCAAGAACCTTTCCTGGATGGGGTTTTGATTTTCACGAAAAGTGTGTCAGCTTTGCTTTCAGCATGAGTCTGATTTCCAAAAAATGCATTTTGAACAATTTAAAGATTTGATCTGCGTTGGCCGGGAATCGAACCCGGGTCAACTGCTTGGAAGGCAGCTATGCTCACCACTATACCACCAACGCCTGCCTGTCTGGGCTATCTGATGGAGCGGCCCTTAGAAAAAAGAATAAGTCATTGGCTGGGAATGAAAAAAGCTTGCGTTTGACGCAGAAGCAGTTCGCATCATGAGGTCTTGCCGGTCAGCCCAACATTTCCCCGGGACCCCTTAAAAAAGGAGCTTGGTTTTAAGTTTGGTTTGATTGAACAGTACATTTTGTTGGCTGGGCTGGGACCCTCTCCTATTTAGCGCAAGAGTGGAACGAGGCAGCAAGTTCAAGGAATGACATTGCATCCAGGCACTTACAGCTCTTTGTGCCCTAATGCCATGACACAAAAACATAATTTGAAAAAAGTTAGCAGAGGATGGTTTCGATCCATCGACCTCTGGGTTATGGGCCCAGCACGCTTCCGCTGCGCCACTCTGCTGGTTGGAGAACAAGAGCTTTTCTGGGCTTTTACAGCCTACAAACCGACAACCCTAGACCCAGTTTCGAGTGAAGCGGGCAGTAGGCCTTACAAAGCCAAACAACCTGCAACCACGCACTCCCATCCCATGGCCTTTTGCAGACAGGCCTCATTTCTCTAGCTCACACCCTAACTGCCAACACCCCTTCCCCTTCTCTCTCTGTCTCTCTCTCTCTGTCTCTCTCTCTCATTCTCTCTCTCTCGCAAATAGATACTTTACTTCCCAGGTGCAACAAAACAAGCCTTCTCGAGCTGGCAGATATGGGAAGGAAGGAAGGAAGGGCCAGTTTGGAAACTCAACTCAATTACCATAAATCCCCTGCTAAGGGTTATGGGAGGGAGGAATGAAGGAACTTTGCTTCAGGGAAAGGGCTGCTGCTGCTTCAGCATGTGAGGAGCGCAGCCACACGTTTCACCTTCTTCAGTATGTTGGTTTACAGGATGAGAGAGATCCTGAAACCTCACTCTAATAGGCTGAGGTGCTGTGCTCGGTGGCCTGCTGGGACCAAGGCCCGTCAGGGCAAGGCGAATAGGCCTTTGTCAGGCCTTCGTCAGGGCTTTGTCGGGGAGGGGCCAGGAGCCCTGCTCGCTTCAATCCCCTCACCGATAGACAGTTGCAGAAACTAGGATGCAAGAACCTTTCCTGGATGGGGTTTTGATTTTCACGAAAAGTGTGTCAGCTTTGCTTTCAGCATGAGTCTGATTTCCAAAAAATGCATTTTGAACAATTTAAAGATTTGATCTGCGTTGGCCGGGAATCGAACCCGGGTCAACTGCTTGGAAGGCAGCTATGCTCACCACTATACCACCAACGCCTGCCTGTCTGGGCTATCTGATGGAGCGGCCCTTAGAAATAAGAATAAGTCATTGGCTGGGAATGAAAAAAGCTTGCGTTTGACGCAGAAGCAGTTCGCATCATGAGGTCTTGCCGGTCAGCCCAACATTTCCCCGGGACCCCTTAAAAAAGGAGCTTGGTTTTAAGTTTGGTTTGATTGAACAGTACATTTTGTTGGCTGGGCTGGGACCCTCTCCTATTTAGCGCAAGAGTGGAACGAGGCAGCAAGTTCAAGGAATGACATTGCATCCAGGCACTTACAGCTCTTTGTGCCCTAATGCCATGACACAAAAACATAATTTGAAAAAAGTTAGCAGAGGATGGTTTCGATCCATCGACCTCTGGGTTATGGGCCCAGCACGCTTCCGCTGCGCCACTCTGCTGGTTGGAGAACAAGAGCTTTTATGGGCTTTTACAGCCTACAAACCGACAACCCTAGACCCAGTTTCGAGTGAAGCGGGCAGTAGGCCTTACAAAGCCAAACAACCTGCAACCACGCACTCCCATCCCATGGCCTTTTGCAGACAGGCCTCATTTCTCTAGCTCACACCCTAACTGCCAACACCCCTTCCCCTTCTCTCTCTGTCTCTCTCTCTCTGTCTCTCTCTCTCATTCTCTCTCTCTCGCAAATAGATACTTTACTTCCCAGGTGCAACAAAACAAGCCTTCTCGAGCTGGCAGATATGGGAAGGAAGGAAGGAAGGGCCAGTTTGGAAACTCAACTCAATTACCATAAATCCCCTGCTAAGGGTTATGGGAGGGAGGAATGAAGGAACTTTGCTTCAGGGAAAGGGCTGCTGCTGCTTCAGCATGTGAGGAGCGCAGCCACACGTTTCACCTTCTTCAGTATGTTGGTTTACAGGATGAGAGAGATCCTGAAACCTCACTCTAATAGGCTGAGGTGCTGTGCTCGGTGGCCTGCTGGGACCTTGGCCCGTCAGGGCAAGGCGAATAGGCCTTTGTCAGGCCTTTGTCGGGGAGGGGCCAGGAGCCCTGCTCGCTTCAATCCCCTCACCGATAGACAGTTGCAGAAACTAGGATGCAAGAACCTTTCCTGGATGGGGTTTTGATTTTCACGAAAAGTGTGTCAGCTTTGCTTTCAGCATGAGTCTGATTTCCAAAAAATGCATTTTGAACAATTTAAAGATTTGATCTGCGTTGGCCGGGAATCAAACCCGGGTCAACTGCTTGGAAGGCAGCTATGCTCACCACTATACCACCAACGCCTGCCTGTCTGGGCTATCTGATGGAGCGGCCCTTAGAAATAAGAATAAGTCATTGGCTGGGAATGAAAAAAGCTTGCGCGTTTGACGCAGAAGCAGTTCGCATCATGAGGTCTTGCCGGTCAGCCCAACATTTCCCCGGGACCCCTTAAAAAAGGAGCTTGGTTTTAAGTTTGGTTTGATTGAACAGTACATTTTGTTGGCTGGGCTGGGACCCTCTCCTATTTAGCGCAAGAGTGGAACGAGGCAGCAAGTTCAAGGAATGACATTGCATCCAGGCACTTACAGCTCTTTGTGCCCTAATGCCATGACACAAAAACATAATTTGAAAAAAGTTAGCAGAGGATGGTTTCGATCCATCGACCTCTGGGTTATGGGCCCAGCACGCTTCCGCTGCGCCACTCTGCTGGTTGGAGAACAAAAGCTTTTCTGGGCTTTTACAGCCTACAAACCGACAACCCTAGACCCATTTTCGAGTGAAGCGGGCAGTAGGCCTTACAAAGCCAAACAACCTGCAACCACGCACTCCCATCCCATGGCCTTTTGCAGACAGGCCTCATTTCTCTAGCTCACACCCTAACTGCCAACACCCCTTCCCCTTCTCTCTCTGTCTCTCTCTCTCTGTCTCTCTCTCTCATTCTCTCTCTCTCGCAAATAGATACTTTACTTCCCAGGTGCAACAAAACAAGCCTTCTCGAGCTGGCAGATATGGGAAGGAAGGAAGGAAGGGCCAGTTTGGAAACTCAACTCAATTACCATAAATCCCCTGCTAAGGGTTATGGGAGGGAGGAATGAAGGAACTTTGCTTCAGGGAAAGGGCTGCTGCTGCTTCAGCATGTGAGGAGCGCAGCCACACGTTTCACCTTCTTCAGTATGTTGGTTTACAGGATGAGAGAGATCCTGAAACCTCACTCTAATAGGCTGAGGTGCTGTGCTCGGTGGCCTGCTGGGACCTTGGCCCGTCAGGGCAAGGCGAATAGGCCTTTGTCAGGCCTTTGTCGGGGAGGGGCCAGGAGCCCTGCTCGCTTCAATCCCCTCACCGATAGACAGTTGCAGAAACTAGGATGCAAGAACCTTTCCTGGATGGGGTTTTGATTTTCACGAAAAGTGTGTCAGCTTTGCTTTCAGCATGAGTCTGATTTCCAAAAAATGCATTTTGAACATTTAAAGATTTGATCTGCGTTGGCCGGGAATCGAACCGGGGTCAACTGCTTGGAAGGCAGCTATGCTCACCACTATACCACCAACGCCTGCCTGCCTGTCTGGGCTATCTGATGGAGCGGCCCTTAGAAATAAGAATAAGTCATTGGCTGGGAATGAAAAAAGCTTGCGTTTGACGCAGAAGCAGTTCGCATCATGAGGTCTTGCCGGTCAGCCCAACATTTCCCCGGGACCCCTTAAAAAAGGAGCTTGGTTTTAAGTTTGGTTTGATTGAACAGTACATTTTGTTGGCTGGGCTGGGACCCTCTCCTATTTAGCGCAAGAGTGGAACGAGGCAGCAAGTTCAAGGAATGACATTGCATCCAGGCACTTACAGCTCTTTGTGCCCTAATGCCATGACACAAAAACATAATTTGAAAAAAGTTAGCAGAGGATGGTTTCGATCCATCGACCTCTGGGTTATGGGCCCAGCACGCTTCCGCTGCGCCACTCTGCTGGTTGGAGAACAAAAGCTTTTCTGGGCTTTTACAGCCTACAAACCGACAACCCTAGACCCATTTTCGAGTGAAGCGGGCAGTAGGCCTTACAAAGCCAAACAACCTGCAACCACGCACTCCCATCCCATGGCCTTTTGCAGACAGGCCTCATTTCTCTAGCTCACACCCTAACTGCCAACACCCCTTCCCCTTCTCTCTCTGTCTCTCTCTCTCTGTCTCTCTCTCTCATTCTCTCTCTCTCGCAAATAGATACTTTACTTCCCAGGTGCAACAAAACAAGCCTTCTCGAGCTGGCAGATATGGGAAGGAAGGAAGGAAGGGCCAGTTTGGAAACTCAACTCAATTACCATAAATCCCCTGCTAAGGGTTATGGGAGGGAGGAATGAAGGAACTTTGCTTCAGGGAAAGGGCTGCTGCTGCTTCAGCATGTGAGGAGCGCAGCCACACGTTTCACCTTCTTCAGTATGTTGGTTTACAGGATGAGAGAGATCCTGAAACCTCACTCTAATAGGCTGAGGTGCTGTGCTCGGTGGCCTGCTGGGACCAAGGCCCGTCAGGGCAAGGCGAATAGGCCTTTGTCAGGCCTTTGTCGGGGAGGGGCCAGGAGCCCTGCTCGCTTCAATCCCCTCACCGATAGACAGTTGCAGAAACTAGGATGCAAGAACCTTTCCTGGATGGGGTTTTGATTTTCACGAAAAGTGTGTCAGCTTTGCTTTCAGCATGAGTCTGATTTCCAAAAAATGCATTTTGAACAATTTAAAGATTTGATCTGCGTTGGCCGGGAATCGAACCGGGGTCAACTGCTTGGAAGGCAGCTATGCTCACCACTATACCACCAACGCCTGCCTGTCTGGGCTATCTGATGGAGCGGCCCTTAGAAATAAGAATAAGTCATTGGCTGGGAATGAAAAAAGCTTGCGTTTGACGCAGAAGCAGTTCGCATCATGAGGTCTTGCCGGTCAGCCCAACATTTCCCCGGGACCCCTTAAAAAAGGAGCTTGGTTTTAAGTTTGGTTTGATTGAACAGTACATTTTGTTGGCTGGGCTGGGACCCTCTCCTATTTAGCGCAAGAGTGGAACGAGGCAGCAAGTTCAAGGAATGACATTGCATCCAGGCACTTACAGCTCTTTGTGCCCTAATGCCATGACACAAAAACATAATTTGAAAAAAGTTAGCAGAGGATGGTTTCGATCCATCGACCTCTGGGTTATGGGCCCAGCACGCTTCCGCTGCGCCACTCTGCTGGTTGGAGAACAAGAGCTTTTATGGGCTTTTACAGCCTACAAACCGACAACCCTAGACCCAGTTTCGAGTGAAGCGGGCAGTAGGCCTTACAAAGCCAAACAACCTGCAACCACGCACTCCCATCCCATGGCCTTTTGCAGACAGGCCTCATTTCTCTAGCTCACACCCTAACTGCCAACACCCCTTCCCCTTCTCTCTCTGTCTCTCTCTCTCTGTCTCTCTCTCTCATTCTCTCTCTCTCGCAAATAGATACTTTACTTCCCAGGTGCAACAAAACAAGCCTTCTCGAGCTGGCAGATATGGGAAGGAAGGAAGGAAGGGCCAGTTTGGAAACTCAACTCAATTACCATAAATCCCCTGCTAAGGGTTATGGGAGGGAGGAATGAAGGAACTTTGCTTCAGGGAAAGGGCTGCTGCTGCTTCAGCATGTGAGGAGCGCAGCCACACGTTTCACCTTCTTCAGTATGTTGGTTTACAGGATGAGAGAGATCCTGAAACCTCACTCTAATAGGCTGAGGTGCTGTGCTCGGTGGCCTGCTGGGACCAAGGCCCGTCAGGGCAAGGCGAATAGGCCTTTGTCAGGCCTTCGTCAGGGCTTTGTCGGGGAGGGGCCAGGAGCCCTGCTCGCTTCAATCCCCTCACCGATAGACAGTTGCAGAAACTAGGATGCAAGAACCTTTCCTGGATGGGGTTTTGATTTTCACGAAAAGTGTGTCAGCTTTGCTTTCAGCATGAGTCTGATTCCCAAAAAATGCATTTTGAACAATTTAAAGATTTGATCTGCGTTGGCCGGGAATCGAACCCGGGTCAACTGCTTGGAAGGCAGCTATGCTCACCACTATACCACCAACGCCTGCCTGTCTGGGCTATCTGATGGAGCGGCCCTTAGAAATAAGAATAAGTCATTGGCTGGGAATGAAAAAAGCTTGCGTTTGACGCAGAAGCAGTTCGCATCATGAGGTCTTGCCGGTCAGCCCAACATTTCCCCGGGACCCCTTAAAAAAGGAGCTTGGTTTTAAGTTTGGTTTGATTGAACAGTACATTTTGTTGGCTGGGCTGGGACCCTCTCCTATTTAGCGCAAGAGTGGAACGAGGCAGCAAGTTCAAGGAATGACATTGCATCCAGGCACTTACAGCTCTTTGTGCCCTAATGCCATGACACAAAAACATAATTTGAAAAAAGTTAGCAGAGGATGGTTTCGATCCATCGACCTCTGGGTTATGGGCCCAGCACGCTTCCGCTGCGCCACTCTGCTGGTTGGAGAACATGAGCTTTTATGGGCTTTTACAGCCTACAAACCGACAACCCTAGACCCAGTTTCGAGTGAAGCGGGCAGTAGGCCTTACAAAGCCAAACAACCTGCAACCACGCACTCCCATCCCATGGCCTTTTGCAGACAGGCCTCATTTCTCTAGCTCACACCCTAACTGCCAACACCCCTTCCCCTTCTCTCTCTGTCTCTCTCTCTCTGTCTCTCTCTCTCATTCTCTCTCTCTCGCAAATAGATACTTTACTTCCCAGGTGCAACAAAACAAGCCTTCTCGAGCTGGCAGATATGGGAAGGAAGGAAGGAAGGGCCAGTTTGGAAACTCAACTCAATTACCATAAATCCCCTGCTAAGGGTTATGGGAGGGAGGAATGAAGGAACTTTGCTTCAGGGAAAGGGCTGCTGCTGCTTCAGCATGTGAGGAGCGCAGCCACACGTTTCACCTTCTTCAGTATGTTGGTTTACAGGATGAGAGAGATCCTGAAACCTCACTCTAATAGGCTGAGGTGCTGTGCTCGGTGGCCTGCTGGGACCAAGGACCGTCAGGGCAAGGCGAATAGGCCTTTGTCAGGCCTTCGTCAGGGCTTTGTCGGGGAGGGGCCAGGAGCCCTGCTCGCTTCAATCCCCTCACCGATAGACAGTTGCAGAAACTAGGATGCAAGAACCTTTCCTGGATGGGGTTTTGATTTTCACGAAAAGTGTGTCAGCTTTGCTTTCAGCATGAGTCTGATTTCCAAAAAATGCATTTTGAACAATTTAAAGATTTGATCTGCGTTGGCCGGGAATGGGTCAACTGCTTGGAAGGCAGCTATGCTCACCACTATACCACCAACGCCTGCCTGTCTGGGCTATCTGATGGAGCGGCCCTTAGAAATAAGAATAAGTCATTGGCTGGGAATGAAAAAAGCTTGCGTTTGACGCAGAAGCAGTTCGCATCATGAGGTCTTGCCGGTCAGCCCAACATTTCCCCGGGACCCCTTAAAAAAGGAGCTTGGTTTTAAGTTTGGTTTGATTGAACAGTACATTTTGTTGGCTGGGCTGGGACCCTCTCCTATTTAGCGCAAGAGTGGAACGAGGCAGCAAGTTCAAGGAATGACATTGCATCCAGGCACTTACAGCTCTTTGTGCCCTAATGCCATGACACAAAAACATAATTTGAAAAAAGTTAGCAGAGGATGGTTTCGATCCATCGACCTCTGGGTTATGGGCCCAGCACGCTTCCGCTGCGCCACTCTGCTGGTTGGAGAACAAGAGCTTTTATGGGCTTTTACAGCCTACAAACCGACAACCCTAGACCCAGTTTCGAGTGAAGCGGGCAGTAGGCCTTACAAAGCCAAACAACCTGCAACCACGCACTCCCATCCCATGGCCTTTTGCAGACAGGCCTCATTTCTCTAGCTCACACCCTAACTGCCAACACCCCTTCCCCTTCTCTCTCTGTCTCTCTCTCTCTGTCTCTCTCTCTCATTCTCTCTCTCTCGCAAATAGATACTTTACTTCCCAGGTGCAACAAAACAAGCCTTCTCGAGCTGGCAGATATGGGAAGGAAGGAAGGAAGGGCCAGTTTGGAAACTCAACTCAATTACCATAAATCCCCTGCTAAGGGTTATGGGAGGGAGGAATGAAGGAACTTTGCTTCAGGGAAAGGGCTGCTGCTGCTTCAGCATGTGAGGAGCGCAGCCACACGTTTCACCTTCTTCAGTATGTTGGTTTACAGGATGAGAGAGATCCTGAAACCTCACTCTAATAGGCTGAGGTGCTGTGCTCGGTGGCCTGCTGGGACCTTGGCCCGTCAGGGCAAGGCGAATAGGCCTTTGTCAGGCCTTTGTCGGGGAGGGGCCAGGAGCCCTGCTCGCTTCAATCCCCTCACCGATAGACAGTTGCAGAAACTAGGATGCAAGAACCTTTCCTGGATGGGGTTTTGATTTTCACGAAAAGTGTGTCAGCTTTGCTTTCAGCATGAGTCTGATTTCCAAAAAATGCATTTTGAACAATTTAAAGATTTGATCTGCGTTGGCCGGGAATCAAACCCGGGTCAACTGCTTGGAAGGCAGCTATGCTCACCACTATACCACCAACGCCTGCCTGTCTGGGCTATCTGATGGAGCGGCCCTTAGAAATAAGAATAAGTCATTGGCTGGGAATGAAAAAAGCTTGCGCGTTTGACGCAGAAGCAGTTCGCATCATGAGGTCTTGCCGGTCAGCCCAACATTTCCCCGGGACCCCTTAAAAAAGGAGCTTGGTTTTAAGTTTGGTTTGATTGAACAGTACATTTTGTTGGCTGGGCTGGGACCCTCTCCTATTTAGCGCAAGAGTGGAACGAGGCAGCAAGTTCAAGGAATGACATTGCATCCAGGCACTTACAGCTCTTTGTGCCCTAATGCCATGACACAAAAACATAATTTGAAAAAAGTTAGCAGAGGATGGTTTCGATCCATCGACCTCTGGGTTATGGGCCCAGCACGCTTCCGCTGCGCCACTCTGCTGGTTGGAGAACAAGAGCTTTTCTGGGCTTTTACAGCCTACAAACCGACAACCCTAGACCCAGTTTCGAGTGAAGCGGGCAGTAGGCCTTACAAAGCCAAACAACCTGCAACCACGCACTCCCATCCCATGGCCTTTTGCAGACAGGCCTCATTTCTCTAGCTCACACCCTAACTGCCAACACCCCTTCCCCTTCTCTCTCTGTCTCTCTCTCTCTGTCTCTCTCTCTCATTCTCTCTCTCTCGCAAATAGATACTTTACTTCCCAGGTGCAACAAAACAAGCCTTCTCGAGCTGGCAGATATGGGAAGGAAGGAAGGAAGGGCCAGTTTGGAAACTCAACTCAATTACCATAAATCCCCTGCTAAGGGTTATGGGAGGGAGGAATGAAGGAACTTTGCTTCAGGGAAAGGGCTGCTGCTGCTTCAGCATGTGAGGAGCGCAGCCACACGTTTCACCTTCTTCAGTATGTTGGTTTACAGGATGAGAGAGATCCTGAAACCTCACTCTAATAGGCTGAGGTGCTGTGCTCGGTGGCCTGCTGGGACCAAGGCCCGTCAGGGCAAGGCGAATAGGCCTTTGTCAGGCCTTCGTCAGGGCTTTGTCGGGGAGGGGCCAGGAGCCCTGCTCGCTTCAATCCCCTCACCGATAGACAGTTGCAGAAACTAGGATGCAAGAACCTTTCCTGGATGGGGTTTTGATTTTCACGAAAAGTGTGTCAGCTTTGCTTTCAGCATGAGTCTGATTTCCAAAAAATGCATTTTGAACAATTTAAAGATTTGATCTGCGTTGGCCGGGAATCGAACCCGGGTCAACTGCTTGGAAGGCAGCTATGCTCACCACTATACCACCAACGCCTGCCTGTCTGGGCTATCTGATGGAGCGGCCCTTAGAAATAAGAATAAGTCATTGGCTGGGAATGAAAAAAGCTTGCGTTTGACGCAGAAGCAGTTCGCATCATGAGGTCTTGCCGGTCAGCCCAACATTTCCCCGGGACCCCTTAAAAAAGGAGCTTGGTTTTAAGTTTGGTTTGATTGAACAGTACATTTTGTTGGCTGGGCTGGGACCCTCTCCTATTTAGCGCAAGAGTGGAACGAGGCAGCAAGTTCAAGGAATGACATTGCATCCAGGCACTTACAGCTCTTTGTGCCCTAATGCCATGACACAAAAACATAATTTGAAAAAAGTTAGCAGAGGATGGTTTCGATCCATCGACCTCTGGGTTATGGGCCCAGCACGCTTCCGCTGCGCCACTCTGCTGGTTGGAGAACAAGAGCTTTTATGGGCTTTTACAGCCTACAAACCGACAACCCTAGACCCAGTTTCGAGTGAAGCGGGCAGTAGGCCTTACAAAGCCAAACAACCTGCAACCACGCACTCCCATCCCATGGCCTTTTGCAGACAGGCCTCATTTCTCTAGCTCACACCCTAACTGCCAACACCCCTTCCCCTTCTCTCTCTGTCTCTCTCTCTCTGTCTCTCTCTCTCATTCTCTCTCTCTCGCAAATAGATACTTTACTTCCCAGGTGCAACAAAACAAGCCTTCTCGAGCTGGCAGATATGGGAAGGAAGGAAGGAAGGGCCAGTTTGGAAACTCAACTCAATTACCATAAATCCCCTGCTAAGGGTTATGGGAGGGAGGAATGAAGGAACTTTGCTTCAGGGAAAGGGCTGCTGCTGCTTCAGCATGTGAGGAGCGCAGCCACACGTTTCACCTTCTTCAGTATGTTGGTTTACAGGATGAGAGAGATCCTGAAACCTCACTCTAATAGGCTGAGGTGCTGTGCTCGGTGGCCTGCTGGGACCAAGGCCCGTCAGGGCAAGGCGAATAGGCCTTTGTCAGGCCTTCGTCAGGGCTTTGTCGGGGAGGGGCCAGGAGCCCTGCTCGCTTCAATCCCCTCACCGATAGACAGTTGCAGAAACTAGGATGCAAGAACCTTTCCTGGATGGGGTTTTGATTTTCACGAAAAGTGTGTCAGCTTTGCTTTCAGCATGAGTCTGATTTCCAAAAAATGCATTTTGAACAATTTAAAGATTTGATCTGCGTTGGCCGGGAATCGAACCCGGGTCAACTGCTTGGAAGGCAGCTATGCTCACCACTATACCACCAACGCCTGCCTGTCTGGGCTATCTGATGGAGCGGCCCTTAGAAATAAGAATAAGTCATTGGCTGGGAATGAAAAAAGCTTGCGTTTGACGCAGAAGCAGTTCGCATCATGAGGTCTTGCCGGTCAGCCCAACATTTCCCCGGGACCCCTTAAAAAAGGAGCTTGGTTTTAAGTTTGGTTTGATTGAACAGTACATTTTGTTGGCTGGGCTGGGACCCTCTCCTATTTAGCGCAAGAGTGGAACGAGGCAGCAAGTTCAAGGAATGACATTGCATCCAGGCACTTACAGCTCTTTGTGCCCTAATGCCATGACACAAAAACATAATTTGAAAAAAGTTAGCAGAGGATGGTTTCGATCCATCGACCTCTGGGTTATGGGCCCAGCACGCTTCCGCTGCGCCACTCTGCTGGTTGGAGAACAAGAGCTTTTATGGGCTTTTACAGCCTACAAACCGACAACCCTAGACCCAGTTTCGAGTGAAGCGGGCAGTAGGCCTTACAAAGCCAAACAACCTGCAACCACGCACTCCCATCCCATGGCCTTTTGCAGACAGGCCTCATTTCTCTAGCTCACACCCTAACTGCCAACACCCCTTCCCCTTCTCTCTCTGTCTCTCTCTCTCTGTCTCTCTCTCTCATTCTCTCTCTCTCGCAAATAGATACTTTACTTCCCAGGTGCAACAAAACAAGCCTTCTCGAGCTGGCAGATATGGGAAGGAAGGAAGGAAGGGCCAGTTTGGAAACTCAACTCAATTACCATAAATCCCCTGCTAAGGGTTATGGGAGGGAGGAATGAAGGAACTTTGCTTCAGGGAAAGGGCTGCTGCTGCTTCAGCATGTGAGGAGCGCAGCCACACGTTTCACCTTCTTCAGTATGTTGGTTTACAGGATGAGAGAGATCCTGAAACCTCACTCTAATAGGCTGAGGTGCTGTGCTCGGTTGTCTGCTGGGACCTTGGCCCGTCAGGGCAAGGCGAATAGGCCTTTGTCAGGCCTTTGTCGGGGAGGGGCCAGGAGCCCTGCTCGCTTCAATCCCCTCACCGATAGACAGTTGCAGAAACTAGGATGCAAGAACCTTTCCTGGATGGGGTTTTGATTTTCACGAAAAGTGTGTCAGCTTTGCTTTCAGCATGAGTCTGATTTCCAAAAAATGCATTTTGAACAATTTAAAGATTTGATCTGCGTTGGCCGGGAATCAAACCCGGGTCAACTGCTTGGAAGGCAGCTATGCTCACCACTATACCACCAACGCCTGCCTGTCTGGGCTATCTGATGGAGCGGCCCTTAGAAATAAGAATAAGTCATTGGCTGGGAATGAAAAAAGCTTGCGCGTTTGACGCAGAAGCAGTTCGCATCATGAGGTCTTGCCGGTCAGCCCAACATTTCCCCGGGACCCCTTAAAAAAGGAGCTTGGTTTTAAGTTTGGTTTGATTGAACAGTACATTTTGTTGGCTGGGCTGGGACCCTCTCCTATTTAGCGCAAGAGTGGAACGAGGCAGCAAGTTCAAGGAATGACATTGCATCCAGGCACTTACAGCTCTTTGTGCCCTAATGCCATGACACAAAAACATAATTTGAAAAAAGTTAGCAGAGGATGGTTTCGATCCATCGACCTCTGGGTTATGGGCCCAGCACGCTTCCGCTGCGCCACTCTGCTGGTTGGAGAACAAAAGCTTTTCTGGGCTTTTACAGCCTACAAACCGACAACCCTAGACCCATTTTCGAGTGAAGCGGGCAGTAGGCCTTACAAAGCCAAACAACCTGCAACCACGCACTCCCATCCCATGGCCTTTTGCAGACAGGCCTCATTTCTCTAGCTCACACCCTAACTGCCAACACCCCTTCCCCTTCTCTCTCTGTCTCTCTCTCTCTGTCTCTCTCTCTCATTCTCTCTCTCTCGCAAATAGATACTTTACTTCCCAGGTGCAATAAAACAAGCCTTCTCGAGCTGGCAGATATGGGAAGGAAGGAAGGAAGGGCCAGTTTGGAAACTCAACTCAATTACCATAAATCCCCTGCTAAGGGTTATGGGAGGGAGGAATGAAGGAACTTTGCTTCAGGGAAAGGGCTGCTGCTGCTTCAGCATGTGAGGAGCGCAGCCACACGTTTCACCTTCTTCAGTATGTTGGTTTACAGGATGAGAGAGATCCTGAAACCTCACTCTAATAGGCTGAGGTGCTGTGCTCGGTGGCCTGCTGGGACCTTGGCCCGTCAGGGCAAGGCGAATAGGCCTTTGTCAGGCCTTTGTCGGGGAGGGGCCAGGAGCCCTGCTCGCTTCAATCCCCTCACCGATAGACAGTTGCAGAAACTAGGATGCAAGAACCTTTCCTGGATGGGGTTTTGATTTTCACGAAAAGTGTGTCAGCTTTGCTTTCAGCATGAGTCTGATTTCCAAAAAATGCATTTTGAACATTTAAAGATTTGATCTGCGTTGGCCGGGAATCGAACCGGGGTCAACTGCTTGGAAGGCAGCTATGCTCACCACTATACCACCAACGCCTGCCTGCCTGTCTGGGCTATCTGATGGAGCGGCCCTTAGAAATAAGAATAAGTCATTGGCTGGGAATGAAAAAAGCTTGCGTTTGACGCAGAAGCAGTTCGCATCATGAGGTCTTGCCGGTCAGCCCAACATTTCCCCGGGACCCCTTAAAAAAGGAGCTTGGTTTTAAGTTTGGTTTGATTGAACAGTACATTTTGTTGGCTGGGCTGGGACCCTCTCCTATTTAGCGCAAGAGTGGAACGAGGCAGCAAGTTCAAGGAATGACATTGCATCCAGGCACTTACAGCTCTTTGTGCCCTAATGCCATGACACAAAAACATAATTTGAAAAAAGTTAGCAGAGGATGGTTTCGATCCATCGACCTCTGGGTTATGGGCCCAGCACGCTTCCGCTGCGCCACTCTGCTGGTTGGAGAACAAAAGCTTTTCTGGGCTTTTACAGCCTACAAACCGACAACCCTAGACCCATTTTCGAGTGAAGCGGGCAGTAGGCCTTACAAAGCCAAACAACCTGCAACCACGCACTCCCATCCCATGGCCTTTTGCAGACAGGCCTCATTTCTCTAGCTCACACCCTAACTGCCAACACCCCTTCCCCTTCTCTCTCTGTCTCTCTCTCTCTGTCTCTCTCTCTCATTCTCTCTCTCTCGCAAATAGATACTTTACTTCCCAGGTGCAACAAAACAAGCCTTCTCGAGCTGGCAGATATGGGAAGGAAGGAAGGAAGGGCCAGTTTGGAAACTCAACTCAATTACCATAAATCCCCTGCTAAGGGTTATGGGAGGGAGGAATGAAGGAACTTTGCTTCAGGGAAAGGGCTGCTGCTGCTTCAGCATGTGAGGAGCGCAGCCACACGTTTCACCTTCTTCAGTATGTTGGTTTACAGGATGAGAGAGATCCTGAAACCTCACTCTAATAGGCTGAGGTGCTGTGCTCGGTGGCCTGCTGGGACCAAGGCCCGTCAGGGCAAGGCGAATAGGCCTTTGTCAGGCCTTTGTCGGGGAGGGGCCAGGAGCCCTGCTCGCTTCAATCCCCTCACCGATAGACAGTTGCAGAAACTAGGATGCAAGAACCTTTCCTGGATGGGGTTTTGATTTTCACGAAAAGTGTGTCAGCTTTGCTTTCAGCATGAGTCTGATTCCCAAAAAATGCATTTTGAACAATTTAAAGATTTGATCTGCGTTGGCCGGGAATCGAACCCGGGTCAACTGCTTGGAAGGCAGCTATGCTCACCACTATACCACCAACGCCTGCCTGTCTGGGCTATCTGATGGAGCGGCCCTTAGAAATAAGAATAAGTCATTGGCTGGGAATGAAAAAAGCTTGCGTTTGACGCAGAAGCAGTTCGCATCATGAGGTCTTGCCGGTCAGCCCAACATTTCCCCGGGACCCCTTAAAAAAGGAGCTTGGTTTTAAGTTTGGTTTGATTGAACAGTACATTTTGTTGGCTGGGCTGGGACCCTCTCCTATTTAGCGCAAGAGTGGAACGAGGCAGCAAGTTCAAGGAATGACATTGCATCCAGGCACTTACAGCTCTTTGTGCCCTAATGCCATGACACAAAAACATAATTTGAAAAAAGTTAGCAGAGGATGGTTTCGATCCATCGACCTCTGGGTTATGGGCCCAGCACGCTTCCGCTGCGCCACTCTGCTGGTTGGAGAACAAGAGCTTTTATGGGCTTTTACAGCCTACAAACCGACAACCCTAGACCCAGTTTCGAGTGAAGCGGGCAGTAGGCCTTACAAAGCCAAACAACCTGCAACCACGCACTCCCATCCCATGGCCTTTTGCAGACAGGCCTCATTTCTCTAGCTCACACCCTAACTGCCAACACCCCTTCCCCTTCTCTCTCTGTCTCTCTCTCTCTGTCTCTCTCTCTCATTCTCTCTCTCTCGCAAATAGATACTTTACTTCCCAGGTGCAACAAAACAAGCCTTCTCGAGCTGGCAGATATGGGAAGGAAGGAAGGAAGGGCCAGTTTGGAAACTCAACTCAATTACCATAAATCCCCTGCTAAGGGTTATGGGAGGGAGGAATGAAGGAACTTTGCTTCAGGGAAAGGGCTGCTGCTGCTTCAGCATGTGAGGAGCGCAGCCACACGTTTCACCTTCTTCAGTATGTTGGTTTACAGGATGAGAGAGATCCTGAAACCTCACTCTAATAGGCTGAGGTGCTGTGCTCGGTGGCCTGCTGGGACCAAGGCCCGTCAGGGCAAGGCGAATAGGCCTTTGTCAGGCCTTCGTCAGGGCTTTGTCGGGGAGGGGCCAGGAGCCCTGCTCGCTTCAATCCCCTCACCGATAGACAGTTGCAGAAACTAGGATGCAAGAACCTTTCCTGGATGGGGTTTTGATTTTCACGAAAAGTGTGTCAGCTTTGCTTTCAGCATGAGTCTGATTTCCAAAAAATGCATTTTGAACAATTTAAAGATTTGATCTGCGTTGGCCGGGAATCGAACCCGGGTCAACTGCTTGGAAGGCAGCTATGCTCACCACTATACCACCAACGCCTGCCTGTCTGGGCTATCTGATGGAGCGGCCCTTAGAAATAAGAATAAGTCATTGGCTGGGAATGAAAAAAGCTTGCGTTTGACGCAGAAGCAGTTCGCATCATGAGGTCTTGCCGGTCAGCCCAACATTTCCCCGGGACCCCTTAAAAAAGGAGCTTGGTTTTAAGTTTGGTTTGATTGAACAGTACATTTTGTTGGCTGGGCTGGGACCCTCTCCTATTTAGCGCAAGAGTGGAACGAGGCAGCAAGTTCAAGGAATGACATTGCATCCAGGCACTTACAGCTCTTTGTGCCCTAATGCCATGACACAAAAACATAATTTGAAAAAAGTTAGCAGAGGATGGTTTCGATCCATCGACCTCTGGGTTATGGGCCCAGCACGCTTCCGCTGCGCCACTCTGCTGGTTGGAGAACAAGAGCTTTTATGGGCTTTTACAGCCTACAAACCGACAACCCTAGACCCAGTTTCGAGTGAAGCGGGCAGTAGGCCTTACAAAGCCAAACAACCTGCAACCACGCACTCCCATCCCATGGCCTTTTGCAGACAGGCCTCATTTCTCTAGCTCACA
The DNA here is from genome assembly GCF_040938575.1 of Ambystoma mexicanum. Classification (NCBI taxonomy): domain Eukaryota; kingdom Metazoa; phylum Chordata; class Amphibia; order Caudata; family Ambystomatidae; genus Ambystoma; species Ambystoma mexicanum. The sequence goes on along the minus strand of NC_090937.1, from coordinate 1,631,900,168 downwards.
CCCTAACTGCCAACACCCCTTCCCCTTCTCTCTCTGTCTCTCTCTCTCTGTCTCTCTCTCTCATTCTCTCTCTCTCGCAAATAGATACTTTACTTCCCAGGTGCAACAAAACAAGCCTTCTCGAGCTGGCAGATATGGGAAGGAAGGAAGGAAGGGCCAGTTTGGAAACTCAACTCAATTACCATAAATCCCCTGCTAAGGGTTATGGGAGGGAGGAATGAAGGAACTTTGCTTCAGGGAAAGGGCTGCTGCTGCTTCAGCATGTGAGGAGCGCAGCCACACGTTTCACCTTCTTCAGTATGTTGGTTTACAGGATGAGAGAGATCCTGAAACCTCACTCTAATAGGCTGAGGTGCTGTGCTCGGTGGCCTGCTGGGACCTTGGCCCGTCAGGGCAAGGCGAATAGGCCTTTGTCAGGCCTTTGTCGGGGAGGGGCCAGGAGCCCTGCTCGCTTCAATCCCCTCACCGATAGACAGTTGCAGAAACTAGGATGCAAGAACCTTTCCTGGATGGGGTTTTGATTTTCACGAAAAGTGTGTCAGCTTTGCTTTCAGCATGAGTCTGATTTCCAAAAAATGCATTTTGAACAATTTAAAGATTTGATCTGCGTTGGCCGGGAATCAAACCCGGGTCAACTGCTTGGAAGGCAGCTATGCTCACCACTATACCACCAACGCCTGCCTGTCTGGGCTATCTGATGGAGCGGCCCTTAGAAATAAGAATAAGTCATTGGCTGGGAATGAAAAAAGCTTGCGCGTTTGACGCAGAAGCAGTTCGCATCATGAGGTCTTGCCGGTCAGCCCAACATTTCCCCGGGACCCCTTAAAAAAGGAGCTTGGTTTTAAGTTTGGTTTGATTGAACAGTACATTTTGTTGGCTGGGCTGGGACCCTCTCCTATTTAGCGCAAGAGTGGAACGAGGCAGCAAGTTCAAGGAATGACATTGCATCCAGGCACTTACAGCTCTTTGTGCCCTAATGCCATGACACAAAAACATAATTTGAAAAAAGTTAGCAGAGGATGGTTTCGATCCATCGACCTCTGGGTTATGGGCCCAGCACGCTTCCGCTGCGCCACTCTGCTGGTTGGAGAACAAAAGCTTTTCTGGGCTTTTACAGCCTACAAACCGACAACCCTAGACCCATTTTCGAGTGAAGCGGGCAGTAGGCCTTACAAAGCCAAACAACCTGCAACCACGCACTCCCATCCCATGGCCTTTTGCAGACAGGCCTCATTTCTCTAGCTCACACCCTAACTGCCAACACCCCTTCCCCTTCTCTCTCTGTCTCTCTCTCTCTGTCTCTCTCTCTCATTCTCTCTCTCTCGCAAATAGATACTTTACTTCCCAGGTGCAACAAAACAAGCCTTCTCGAGCTGGCAGATATGGGAAGGAAGGAAGGAAGGGCCAGTTTGGAAACTCAACTCAATTACCATAAATCCCCTGCTAAGGGTTATGGGAGGGAGGAATGAAGGAACTTTGCTTCAGGGAAAGGGCTGCTGCTGCTTCAGCATGTGAGGAGCGCAGCCACACGTTTCACCTTCTTCAGTATGTTGGTTTACAGGATGAGAGAGATCCTGAAACCTCACTCTAATAGGCTGAGGTGCTGTGCTCGGTGGCCTGCTGGGACCTTGGCCCGTCAGGGCAAGGCGAATAGGCCTTTGTCAGGCCTTTGTCGGGGAGGGGCCAGGAGCCCTGCTCGCTTCAATCCCCTCACCGATAGACAGTTGCAGAAACTAGGATGCAAGAACCTTTCCTGGATGGGGTTTTGATTTTCACGAAAAGTGTGTCAGCTTTGCTTTCAGCATGAGTCTGATTTCCAAAAAATGCATTTTGAACATTTAAAGATTTGATCTGCGTTGGCCGGGAATCGAACCGGGGTCAACTGCTTGGAAGGCAGCTATGCTCACCACTATACCACCAACGCCTGCCTGCCTGTCTGGGCTATCTGATGGAGCGGCCCTTAGAAATAAGAATAAGTCATTGGCTGGGAATGAAAAAAGCTTGCGTTTGACGCAGAAGCAGTTCGCATCATGAGGTCTTGCCGGTCAGCCCAACATTTCCCCGGGACCCCTTAAAAAAGGAGCTTGGTTTTAAGTTTGGTTTGATTGAACAGTACATTTTGTTGGCTGGGCTGGGACCCTCTCCTATTTAGCGCAAGAGTGGAACGAGGCAGCAAGTTCAAGGAATGACATTGCATCCAGGCACTTACAGCTCTTTGTGCCCTAATGCCATGACACAAAAACATAATTTGAAAAAAGTTAGCAGAGGATGGTTTCGATCCATCGACCTCTGGGTTATGGGCCCAGCACGCTTCCGCTGCGCCACTCTGCTGGTTGGAGAACAAAAGCTTTTCTGGGCTTTTACAGCCTACAAACCGACAACCCTAGACCCATTTTCGAGTGAAGCGGGCAGTAGGCCTTACAAAGCCAAACAACCTGCAACCACGCACTCCCATCCCATGGCCTTTTGCAGACAGGCCTCATTTCTCTAGCTCACACCCTAACTGCCAACACCCCTTCCCCTTCTCTCTCTGTCTCTCTCTCTCTGTCTCTCTCTCTCATTCTCTCTCTCTCGCAAATAGATACTTTACTTCCCAGGTGCAACAAAACAAGCCTTCTCGAGCTGGCAGATATGGGAAGGAAGGAAGGAAGGGCCAGTTTGGAAACTCAACTCAATTACCATAAATCCCCTGCTAAGGGTTATGGGAGGGAGGAATGAAGGAACTTTGCTTCAGGGAAAGGGCTGCTGCTGCTTCAGCATGTGAGGAGCGCAGCCACACGTTTCACCTTCTTCAGTATGTTGGTTTACAGGATGAGAGAGATCCTGAAACCTCACTCTAATAGGCTGAGGTGCTGTGCTCGGTGGCCTGCTGGGACCTTGGCCCGTCAGGGCAAGGCGAATAGGCCTTTGTCAGGCCTTTGTCGGGGAGGGGCCAGGAGCCCTGCTCGCTTCAATCCCCTCACCGATAGACAGTTGCAGAAACTAGGATGCAAGAACCTTTCCTGGATGGGGTTTTGATTTTCACGAAAAGTGTGTCAGCTTTGCTTTCAGCATGAGTCTGATTTCCAAAAAATGCATTTTGAACAATTTAAAGATTTGATCTGCGTTGGCCGGGAATCGAACCGGAGTCAACTGCTTGGAAGGCAGCTATGCTCACCACTATACCACCAACGCCTGCCTGTCTGGGCTATCTGATGGAGCGGCCCTTAGAAATAAGAATAAGTCATTGGCTGGGAATGAAAAAAGCTTGCGTTTGACGCAGAAGCAGTTCGCATCATGAGGTCTTGCCGGTCAGCCCAACATTTCCCCGGGACCCCTTAAAAAAGGAGCTTGGTTTTAAGTTTGGTTTGATTGAACAGTACATTTTGTTGGCTGGGCTGGGACCCTCTCCTATTTAGCGCAAGAGTGGAACGAGGCAGCAAGTTCAAGGAATGACATTGCATCCAGGCACTTACAGCTCTTTGTGCCCTAATGCCATGACACAAAAACATAATTTGAAAAAAGTTAGCAGAGGATGGTTTCGATCCATCGACCTCTGGGTTATGGGCCCAGCACGCTTCCGCTGCGCCACTCTGCTGGTTGGAGAACAAGAGCTTTTATGGGCTTTTACAGCCTACAAACCGACAACCCTAGACCCAGTTTCGAGTGAAGCGGGCAGTAGGCCTTACAAAGCCAAACAACCTGCAACCACGCACTCCCATCCCATGGCCTTTTGCAGACAGGCCTCATTTCTCTAGCTCACACCCTAACTGCCAACACCCCTTCCCCTTCTCTCTCTGTCTCTCTCTCTCTGTCTCTCTCTCTCATTCTCTCTCTCTCGCAAATAGATACTTTACTTCCCAGGTGCAACAAAACAAGCCTTCTCGAGCTGGCAGATATGGGAAGGAAGGAAGGAAGGGCCAGTTTGGAAACTCAACTCAATTACCATAAATCCCCTGCTAAGGGTTATGGGAGGGAGGAATGAAGGAACTTTGCTTCAGGGAAAGGGCTGCTGCTGCTTCAGCATGTGAGGAGCGCAGCCACACGTTTCACCTTCTTCAGTATGTTGGTTTACAGGATGAGAGAGATCCTGAAACCTCACTCTAATAGGCTGAGGTGCTGTGCTCGGTGGCCTGCTGGGACCAAGGCCCGTCAGGGCAAGGCGAATAGGCCTTTGTCAGGCCTTCGTCAGGGCTTTGTCGGGGAGGGGCCAGGAGCCCTGCTCGCTTCAATCCCCTCACCGATAGACAGTTGCAGAAACTAGGATGCAAGAACCTTTCCTGGATGGGGTTTTGATTTTCACGAAAAGTGTGTCAGCTTTGCTTTCAGCATGAGTCTGATTTCCAAAAAATGCATTTTGAACAATTTAAAGATTTGATCTGCGTTGGCCGGGAATCGAACCCGGGTCAACTGCTTGGAAGGCAGCTATGCTCACCACTATACCACCAACGCCTGCCTGTCTGGGCTATCTGATGGAGCGGCCCTTAGAAATAAGAATAAGTCATTGGCTGGGAATGAAAAAAGCTTGCGTTTGACGCAGAAGCAGTTCGCATCATGAGGTCTTGCCGGTCAGCCCAACATTTCCCCGGGACCCCTTAAAAAAGGAGCTTGGTTTTAAGTTTGGTTTGATTGAACAGTACATTTTGTTGGCTGGGCTGGGACCCTCTCCTATTTAGCGCAAGAGTGGAACGAGGCAGCAAGTTCAAGGAATGACATTGCATCCAGGCACTTACAGCTCTTTGTGCCCTAATGCCATGACACAAAAACATAATTTGAAAAAAGTTAGCAGAGGATGGTTTCGATCCATCGACCTCTGGGTTATGGGCCCAGCACGCTTCCGCTGCGCCACTCTGCTGGTTGGAGAACAAGAGCTTTTATGGGCTTTTACAGCCTACAAACCGACAACCCTAGACCCAGTTTCGAGTGAAGCGGGCAGTAGGCCTTACAAAGCCAAACAACCTGCAACCACGCACTCCCATCCCATGGCCTTTTGCAGACAGGCCTCATTTCTCTAGCTCACACCCTAACTGCCAACACCCCTTCCCCTTCTCTCTCTGTCTCTCTCTCTCTGTCTCTCTCTCTCATTCTCTCTCTCTCGCAAATAGATACTTTACTTCCCAGGTGCAACAAAACAAGCCTTCTCGAGCTGGCAGATATGGGAAGGAAGGAAGGAAGGGCCAGTTTGGAAACTCAACTCAATTACCATAAATCCCCTGCTAAGGGTTATGGGAGGGAGGAATGAAGGAACTTTGCTTCAGGGAAAGGGCTGCTGCTGCTTCAGCATGTGAGGAGCGCAGCCACACGTTTCACCTTCTTCAGTATGTTGGTTTACAGGATGAGAGAGATCCTGAAACCTCACTCTAATAGGCTGAGGTGCTGTGCTCGGTGGCCTGCTGGGACCTTGGCCCGTCAGGGCAAGGCGAATAGGCCTTTGTCAGGCCTTTGTCGGGGAGGGGCCAGGAGCCCTGCTCGCTTCAATCCCCTCACCGATAGACAGTTGCAGAAACTAGGATGCAAGAACCTTTCCTGGATGGGGTTTTGATTTTCACGAAAAGTGTGTCAGCTTTGCTTTCAGCATGAGTCTGATTCCCAAAAAATGCATTTTGAACAATTTAAAGATTTGATCTGCGTTGGCCGGGAATCGAACCCGGGTCAACTGCTTGGAAGGCAGCTATGCTCACCACTATACCACCAACGCCTGCCTGTCTGGGCTATCTGATGGAGCGGCCCTTAGAAATAAGAATAAGTCATTGGCTGGGAATGAAAAAAGCTTGCGTTTGACGCAGAAGCAGTTCGCATCATGAGGTCTTGCCGGTCAGCCCAACATTTCCCCGGGACCCCTTAAAAAAGGAGCTTGGTTTTAAGTTTGGTTTGATTGAACAGTACATTTTGTTGGCTGGGCTGGGACCCTCTCCTATTTAGCGCAAGAGTGGAACGAGGCAGCAAGTTCAAGGAATGACATTGCATCCAGGCACTTACAGCTCTTTGTGCCCTAATGCCATGACACAAAAACATAATTTGAAAAAAGTTAGCAGAGGATGGTTTCGATCCATCGACCTCTGGGTTATGGGCCCAGCACGCTTCCGCTGCGCCACTCTGCTGGTTGGAGAACAAGAGCTTTTCTGGGCTTTTACAGCCTACAAACCGACAACCCTAGACCCAGTTTCGAGTGAAGCGGGCAGTAGGCCTTACAAAGCCAAACAACCTGCAACCACGCACTCCCATCCCATGGCCTTTTGCAGACAGGCCTCATTTCTCTAGCTCACACCCTAACTGCCAACACCCCTTCCCCTTCTCTCTCTGTCTCTCTCTCTCTGTCTCTCTCTCTCATTCTCTCTCTCTCGCAAATAGATACTTTACTTCCCAGGTGCAACAAAACAAGCCTTCTCGAGCTGGCAGATATGGGAAGGAAGGAAGGAAGGGCCAGTTTGGAAACTCAACTCAATTACCATAAATCCCCTGCTAAGGGTTATGGGAGGGAGGAATGAAGGAACTTTGCTTCAGGGAAAGGGCTGCTGCTGCTTCAGCATGTGAGGAGCGCAGCCACACGTTTCACCTTCTTCAGTATGTTGGTTTACAGGATGAGAGAGATCCTGAAACCTCACTCTAATAGGCTGAGGTGCTGTGCTCGGTGGCCTGCTGGGACCAAGGCCCGTCAGGGCAAGGCGAATAGGCCTTTGTCAGGCCTTCGTCAGGGCTTTGTCGGGGAGGGGCCAGGAGCCCTGCTCGCTTCAATCCCCTCACCGATAGACAGTTGCAGAAACTAGGATGCAAGAACCTTTCCTGGATGGGGTTTTGATTTTCACGAAAAGTGTGTCAGCTTTGCTTTCAGCATGAGTCTGATTTCCAAAAAATGCATTTTGAACAATTTAAAGATTTGATCTGCGTTGGCCGGGAATCGAACCCGGGTCAACTGCTTGGAAGGCAGCTATGCTCACCACTATACCACCAACGCCTGCCTGTCTGGGCTATCTGATGGAGCGGCCCTTAGAAATAAGAATAAGTCATTGGCTGGGAATGAAAAAAGCTTGCGTTTGACGCAGAAGCAGTTCGCATCATGAGGTCTTGCCGGTCAGCCCAACATTTCCCCGGGACCCCTTAAAAAAGGAGCTTGGTTTTAAGTTTGGTTTGATTGAACAGTACATTTTGTTGGCTGGGCTGGGACCCTCTCCTATTTAGCGCAAGAGTGGAACGAGGCAGCAAGTTCAAGGAATGACATTGCATCCAGGCACTTACAGCTCTTTGTGCCCTAATGCCATGACACAAAAACATAATTTGAAAAAAGTTAGCAGAGGATGGTTTCGATCCATCGACCTCTGGGTTATGGGCCCAGCACGCTTCCGCTGCGCCACTCTGCTGGTTGGAGAACAAGAGCTTTTATGGGCTTTTACAGCCTACAAACCGACAACCCTAGACCCAGTTTCGAGTGAAGCGGGCAGTAGGCCTTACAAAGCCAAACAACCTGCAACCACGCACTCCCATCCCATGGCCTTTTGCAGACAGGCCTCATTTCTCTAGCTCACACCCTAACTGCCAACACCCCTTCCCCTTCTCTCTCTGTCTCTCTCTCTCTGTCTCTCTCTCTCATTCTCTCTCTCTCGCAAATAGATACTTTACTTCCCAGGTGCAACAAAACAAGCCTTCTCGAGCTGGCAGATATGGGAAGGAAGGAAGGAAGGGCCAGTTTGGAAACTCAACTCAATTACCATAAATCCCCTGCTAAGGGTTATGGGAGGGAGGAATGAAGGAACTTTGCTTCAGGGAAAGGGCTGCTGCTGCTTCAGCATGTGAGGAGCGCAGCCACACGTTTCACCTTCTTCAGTATGTTGGTTTACAGGATGAGAGAGATCCTGAAACCTCACTCTAATAGGCTGAGGTGCTGTGCTCGGTGGCCTGCTGGGACCTTGGCCCGTCAGGGCAAGGCGAATAGGCCTTTGTCAGGCCTTTGTCGGGGAGGGGCCAGGAGCCCTGCTCGCTTCAATCCCCTCACCGATAGACAGTTGCAGAAACTAGGATGCAAGAACCTTTCCTGGATGGGGTTTTGATTTTCACGAAAAGTGTGTCAGCTTTGCTTTCAGCATGAGTCTGATTTCCAAAAAATGCATTTTGAACAATTTAAAGATTTGATCTGCGTTGGCCGGGAATCAAACCCGGGTCAACTGCTTGGAAGGCAGCTATGCTCACCACTATACCACCAACGCCTGCCTGTCTGGGCTATCTGATGGAGCGGCCCTTAGAAATAAGAATAAGTCATTGGCTGGGAATGAAAAAAGCTTGCGCGTTTGACGCAGAAGCAGTTCGCATCATGAGGTCTTGCCGGTCAGCCCAACATTTCCCCGGGACCCCTTAAAAAAGGAGCTTGGTTTTAAGTTTGGTTTGATTGAACAGTACATTTTGTTGGCTGGGCTGGGACCCTCTCCTATTTAGCGCAAGAGTGGAACGAGGCAGCAAGTTCAAGGAATGACATTGCATCCAGGCACTTACAGCTCTTTGTGCCCTAATGCCATGACACAAAAACATAATTTGAAAAAAGTTAGCAGAGGATGGTTTCGATCCATCGACCTCTGGGTTATGGGCCCAGCACGCTTCCGCTGCGCCACTCTGCTGGTTGGAGAACAAAAGCTTTTCTGGGCTTTTACAGCCTACAAACCGACAACCCTAGACCCATTTTCGAGTGAAGCGGGCAGTAGGCCTTACAAAGCCAAACAACCTGCAACCACGCACTCCCATCCCATGGCCTTTTGCAGACAGGCCTCATTTCTCTAGCTCACACCCTAACTGCCAACACCCCTTCCCCTTCTCTCTCTGTCTCTCTCTCTCTGTCTCTCTCTCTCATTCTCTCTCTCTCGCAAATAGATACTTTACTTCCCAGGTGCAACAAAACAAGCCTTCTCGAGCTGGCAGATATGGGAAGGAAGGAAGGAAGGGCCAGTTTGGAAACTCAACTCAATTACCATAAATCCCCTGCTAAGGGTTATGGGAGGGAGGAATGAAGGAACTTTGCTTCAGGGAAAGGGCTGCTGCTGCTTCAGCATGTGAGGAGCGCAGCCACACGTTTCACCTTCTTCAGTATGTTGGTTTACAGGATGAGAGAGATCCTGAAACCTCACTCTAATAGGCTGAGGTGCTGTGCTCGGTGGCCTGCTGGGACCTTGGCCCGTCAGGGCAAGGCGAATAGGCCTTTGTCAGGGAGGGGCCAGGAGCCCTGCTCGCTTCAATCCCCTCACCGATAGACAGTTGCAGAAACTAGGATGCAAGAACCTTTCCTGGATGGGGTTTTGATTTTCACGAAAAGTGTGTCAGCTTTGCTTTCAGCATGAGTCTGATTTCCAAAAAATGCATTTTGAACATTTAAAGATTTGATCTGCGTTGGCCGGGAATCGAACCGGGGTCAACTGCTTGGAAGGCAGCTATGCTCACCACTATACCACCAACGCCTGCCTGCCTGTCTGGGCTATCTGATGGAGCGGCCCTTAGAAATAAGAATAAGTCATTGGCTGGGAATGAAAAAAGCTTGCGTTTGACGCAGAAGCAGTTCGCATCATGAGGTCTTGCCGGTCAGCCCAACATTTCCCCGGGACCCCTTAAAAAAGGAGCTTGGTTTTAAGTTTGGTTTGATTGAACAGTACATTTTGTTGGCTGGGCTGGGACCCTCTCCTATTTAGCGCAAGAGTGGAACGAGGCAGCAAGTTCAAGGAATGACATTGCATCCAGGCACTTACAGCTCTTTGTGCCCTAATGCCATGACACAAAAACATAATTTGAAAAAAGTTAGCAGAGGATGGTTTCGATCCATCGACCTCTGGGTTATGGGCCCAGCACGCTTCCGCTGCGCCACTCTGCTGGTTGGAGAACAAAAGCTTTTCTGGGCTTTTACAGCCTACAAACCGACAACCCTAGACCCATTTTCGAGTGAAGCGGGCAGTAGGCCTTACAAAGCCAAACAACCTGCAACCACGCACTCCCATCCCATGGCCTTTTGCAGACAGGCCTCATTTCTCTAGCTCACACCCTAACTGCCAACACCCCTTCCCCTTCTCTCTCTGTCTCTCTCTCTCTGTCTCTCTCTCTCATTCTCTCTCTCTCGCAAATAGATACTTTACTTCCCAGGTGCAACAAAACAAGCCTTCTCGAGCTGGCAGATATGGGAAGGAAGGAAGGAAGGGCCAGTTTGGAAACTCAACTCAATTACCATAAATCCCCTGCTAAGGGTTATGGGAGGGAGGAATGAAGGAACTTTGCTTCAGGGAAAGGGCTGCTGCTGCTTCAGCATGTGAGGAGCGCAGCCACACGTTTCACCTTCTTCAGTATGTTGGTTTACAGGATGAGAGAGATCCTGAAACCTCACTCTAATAGGCTGAGGTGCTGTGCTCGGTGGCCTGCTGGGACCTTGGCCCGTCAGGGCAAGGCGAATAGGCCTTTGTCAGGCCTTTGTCGGGGAGGGGCCAGGAGCCCTGCTCGCTTCAATCCCCTCACCGATAGACAGTTGCAGAAACTAGGATGCAAGAACCTTTCCTGGATGGGGTTTTGATTTTCACGAAAAGTGTGTCAGCTTTGCTTTCAGCATGAGTCTGATTCCCAAAAAATGCATTTTGAACAATTTAAAGATTTGATCTGCGTTGGCCGGGAATCGAACCCGGGTCAACTGCTTGGAAGGCAGCTATGCTCACCACTATACCACCAACGCCTGCCTGTCTGGGCTATCTGATGGAGCGGCCCTTAGAAATAAGAATAAGTCATTGGCTGGGAATGAAAAAAGCTTGCGTTTGACGCAGAAGCAGTTCGCATCATGAGGTCTTGCCGGTCAGCCCAACATTTCCCCGGGACCCCTTAAAAAAGGAGCTTGGTTTTAAGTTTGGTTTGATTGAACAGTACATTTTGTTGGCTGGGCTGGGACCCTCTCCTATTTAGCGCAAGAGTGGAACGAGGCAGCAAGTTCAAGGAATGACATTGCATCCAGGCACTTACAGCTCTTTGTGCCCTAATGCCATGACACAAAAACATAATTTGAAAAAAGTTAGCAGAGGATGGTTTCGATCCATCGACCTCTGGGTTATGGGCCCAGCACGCTTCCGCTGCGCCACTCTGCTGGTTGGAGAACAAGAGCTTTTATGGGCTTTTACAGCCTACAAACCGACAACCCTAGACCCAGTTTCGAGTGAAGCGGGCAGTAGGCCTTACAAAGCCAAACAACCTGCAACCACGCACTCCCATCCCATGGCCTTTTGCAGACAGGCCTCATTTCTCTAGCTCACACCCTAACTGCCAACACCCCTTCCCCTTCTCTCTCTGTCTCTCTCTCTCTGTCTCTCTCTCTCATTCTCTCTCTCTCGCAAATAGATACTTTACTTCCCAGGTGCAACAAAACAAGCCTTCTCGAGCTGGCAGATATGGGAAGGAAGGAAGGAAGGGCCAGTTTGGAAACTCAACTCAATTACCATAAATCCCCTGCTAAGGGTTATGGGAGGGAGGAATGAAGGAACTTTGCTTCAGGGAAAGGGCTGCTGCTGCTTCAGCATGTGAGGAGCGCAGCCACACGTTTCACCTTCTTCAGTATGTTGGTTTACAGGATGAGAGAGATCCTGAAACCTCACTCTAATAGGCTGAGGTGCTGTGCTCGGTGGCCTGCTGGGACCAAGGCCCGTCAGGGCAAGGCGAATAGGCCTTTGTCAGGCCTTCGTCAGGGCTTTGTCGGGGAGGGGCCAGGAGCCCTGCTCGCTTCAATCCCCTCACCGATAGACAGTTGCAGAAACTAGGATGCAAGAACCTTTCCTGGATGGGGTTTTGATTTTCACGAAAAGTGTGTCAGCTTTGCTTTCAGCATGAGTCTGATTTCCAAAAAATGCATTTTGAACAATTTAAAGATTTGATCTGCGTTGGCCGGGAATCGAACCCGGGTCAACTGCTTGGAAGGCAGCTATGCTCACCACTATACCACCAACGCCTGCCTGTCTGGGCTATCTGATGGAGCGGCCCTTAGAAATAAGAATAAGTCATTGGCTGGGAATGAAAAAAGCTTGCGTTTGACGCAGAAGCAGTTCGCATCATGAGGTCTTGCCGGTCAGCCCAACATTTCCCCGGGACCCCTTAAAAAAGGAGCTTGGTTTTAAGTTTGGTTTGATTGAACAGTACATTTTGTTGGCTGGGCTGGGACCCTCTCCTATTTAGCGCAAGAGTGGAACGAGGCAGCAAGTTCAAGGAATGACATTGCATCCAGGCACTTACAGCTCTTTGTGCCCTAATGCCATGACACAAAAACATAATTTGAAAAAAGTTAGCAGAGGATGGTTTCGATCCATCGACCTCTGGGTTATGGGCCCAGCACGCTTCCGCTGCGCCACTCTGCTGGTTGGAGAACAAGAGCTTTTATGGGCTTTTACAGCCTACAAACCGACAACCCTAGACCCAGTTTCGAGTGAAGCGGGCAGTAGGCCTTACAAAGCCAAACAACCTGCAACCACGCACTCCCATCCCATGGCCTTTTGCAGACAGGCCTCATTTCTCTAGCTCACACCCTAACTGCCAACACCCCTTCCCCTTCTCTCTCTGTCTCTCTCTCTCTGTCTCTCTCTCTCATTCTCTCTCTCTCGCAAATAGATACTTTACTTCCCAGGTGCAACAAAACAAGCCTTCTCGAGCTGGCAGATATGGGAAGGAAGGAAGGAAGGGCCAGTTTGGAAACTCAACTCAATTACCATAAATCCCCTGCTAAGGGTTATGGGAGGGAGGAATGAAGGAACTTTGCTTCAGGGAAAGGGCTGCTGCTGCTTCAGCATGTGAGGAGCGCAGCCACACGTTTCACCTTCTTCAGTATGTTGGTTTACAGGATGAGAGAGATCCTGAAACCTCACTCTAATAGGCTGAGGTGCTGTGCTCGGTGGCCTGCTGGGACCTTGGCCCGTCAGGGCAAGGCGAATAGGCCTTTGTCAGGCCTTTGTCGGGGAGGGGCCAGGAGCCCTGCTCGCTTCAATCCCCTCACCGATAGACAGTTGCAGAAACTAGGATGCAAGAACCTTTCCTGGATGGGGTTTTGATTTTCACGAAAAGTGTGTCAGCTTTGCTTTCAGCATGAGTCTGATTTCCAAAAAATGCATTTTGAACAATTTAAAGATTTGATCTGCGTTGGCCGGGAATCAAACCCGGGTCAACTGCTTGGAAGGCAGCTATGCTCACCACTATACCACCAACGCCTGCCTGTCTGGGCTATCTGATGGAGCGGCCCTTAGAAATAAGAATAAGTCATTGGCTGGGAATGAAAAAAGCTTGCGCGTTTGACGCAGAAGCAGTTCGCATCATGAGGTCTTGCCGGTCAGCCCAACATTTCCCCGGGACCCCTTAAAAAAGGAGCTTGGTTTTAAGTTTGGTTTGATTGAACAGTACATTTTGTTGGCTGGGCTGGGACCCTCTCCTATTTAGCGCAAGAGTGGAACGAGGCAGCAAGTTCAAGGAATGACATTGCATCCAGGCACTTACAGCTCTTTGTGCCCTAATGCCATGACACAAAAACATAATTTGAAAAAAGTTAGCAGAGGATGGTTTCGATCCATCGACCTCTGGGTTATGGGCCCAGCACGCTTCCGCTGCGCCACTCTGCTGGTTGGAGAACAAAAGCTTTTCTGGGCTTTTACAGCCTACAAACCGACAACCCTAGACCCATTTTCGAGTGAAGCGGGCAGTAGGCCTTACAAAGCCAAACAACCTGCAACCACGCACTCCCATCCCATGGCCTTTTGCAGACAGGCCTCATTTCTCTAGCTCACACCCTAACTGCCAACACCCCTTCCCCTTCTCTCTCTGTCTCTCTCTCTCTGTCTCTCTCTCTCATTCTCTCTCTCTCGCAAATAGATACTTTACTTCCCAGGTGCAACAAAACAAGCCTTCTCGAGCTGGCAGATATGGGAAGGAAGGAAGGAAGGGCCAGTTTGGAAACTCAACTCAATTACCATAAATCCCCTGCTAAGGGTTATGGGAGGGAGGAATGAAGGAACTTTGCTTCAGGGAAAGGGCTGCTGCTGCTTCAGCATGTGAGGAGCGCAGCCACACGTTTCACCTTCTTCAGTATGTTGGTTTACAGGATGAGAGAGATCCTGAAACCTCACTCTAATAGGCTGAGGTGCTGTGCTCGGTGGCCTGCTGGGACCTTGGCCCGTCAGGGCAAGGCGAATAGGCCTTTGTCAGGCCTTTGTCGGGGAGGGGCCAGGAGCCCTGCTCGCTTCAATCCCCTCACCGATAGACAGTTGCAGAAACTAGGATGCAAGAACCTTTCCTGGATGGGGTTTTGATTTTCACGAAAAGTGTGTCAGCTTTGCTTTCAGCATGAGTCTGATTTCCAAAAAATGCATTTTGAACATTTAAAGATTTGATCTGCGTTGGCCGGGAATCGAACCGGGGTCAACTGCTTGGAAGGCAGCTATGCTCACCACTATACCACCAACGCCTGCCTGCCTGTCTGGGCTATCTGATGGAGCGGCCCTTAGAAATAAGAATAAGTCATTGGCTGGGAATGAAAAAAGCTTGCGTTTGACGCAGAAGCAGTTCGCATCATGAGGTCTTGCCGGTCAGCCCAACATTTCCCCGGGACCCCTTAAAAAAGGAGCTTGGTTTTAAGTTTGGTTTGATTGAACAGTACATTTTGTTGGCTGGGCTGGGACCCTCTCCTATTTAGCGCAAGAGTGGAACAAGGCAGCAAGTTCAAGGAATGACATTGCATCCAGGCACTTACAGCTCTTTGTGCCCTAATGCCATGACACAAAAACATAATTTGAAAAAAGTTAGCAGAGGATGGTTTCGATCCATCGACCTCTGGGTTATGGGCCCAGCACGCTTCCGCTGCGCCACTCTGCTGGTTGGAGAACAAAAGCTTTTCTGGGCTTTTACAGCCTACAAACCGACAACCCTAGACCCATTTTCGAGTGAAGCGGGCAGTAGGCCTTACAAAGCCAAACAACCTGCAACCACGCACTCCCATCCCATGGCCTTTTGCAGACAGGCCTCATTTCTCTAGCTCACACCCTAACTGCCAACACCCCTTCCCCTTCTCTCTCTGTCTCTCTCTCTCTGTCTCTCTCTCTCATTCTCTCTCTCTCGCAAATAGATACTTTACTTCCCAGGTGCAACAAAACAAGCCTTCTCGAGCTGGCAGATATGGGAAGGAAGGAAGGAAGGGCCAGTTTGGAAACTCAACTCAATTACCATAAATCCCCTGCTAAGGGTTATGGGAGGGAGGAATGAAGGAACTTTGCTTCAGGGAAAGGGCTGCTGCTGCTTCAGCATGTGAGGAGCGCAGCCACACGTTTCACCTTCTTCAGTATGTTGGTTTACAGGATGAGAGAGATCCTGAAACCTCACTCTAATAGGCTGAGGTGCTGTGCTCGGTGGCCTGCTGGGACCTTGGCCCGTCAGGGCAAGGCGAATAGGCCTTTGTCAGGCCTTTGTCGGGGAGGGGCCAGGAGCCCTGCTCGCTTCAATCCCCTCACCGATAGACAGTTGCAGAAACTAGGATGCAAGAACCTTTCCTGGATGGGGTTTTGATTTTCACGAAAAGTGTGTCAGCTTTGCTTTCAGCATGAGTCTGATTCCCAAAAAATGCATTTTGAACAATTTAAAGATTTGATCTGCGTTGGCCGGGAATCGAACCCGGGTCAACTGCTTGGAAGGCAGCTATGCTCACCACTATACCACCAACGCCTGCCTGTCTGGGCTATCTGATGGAGCGGCCCTTAGAAATAAGAATAAGTCATTGGCTGGGAATGAAAAAAGCTTGCGTTTGACGCAGAAGCAGTTCGCATCATGAGGTCTTGCCGGTCAGCCCAACATTTCCCCGGGACCCCTTAAAAAAGGAGCTTGGTTTTAAGTTTGGTTTGATTGAACAGTACATTTTGTTGGCTGGGCTGGGACCCTCTCCTATTTAGCGCAAGAGTGGAACGAGGCAGCAAGTTCAAGGAATGACATTGCATCCAGGCACTTACAGCTCTTTGTGCCCTAATGCCATGACACAAAAACATAATTTGAAAAAAGTTAGCAGAGGATGGTTTCGATCCATCGACCTCTGGGTTATGGGCCCAGCACGCTTCCGCTGCGCCACTCTGCTGGTTGGAGAACAAGAGCTTTTATGGGCTTTTACAGCCTACAAACCGACAACCCTAGACCCAGTTTCGAGTGAAGCGGGCAGTAGGCCTTACAAAGCCAAACAACCTGCAACCACGCACTCCCATCCCATGGCCTTTTGCAGACAGGCCTCATTTCTCTAGCTCACACCCTAACTGCCAACACCCCTTCCCCTTCTCTCTCTGTCTCTCTCTCTCTGTCTCTCTCTCTCATTCTCTCTCTCTCGCAAATAGATACTTTACTTCCCAGGTGCAACAAAACAAGCCTTCTCGAGCTGGCAGATATGGGAAGGAAGGAAGGAAGGGCCAGTTTGGAAACTCAACTCAATTACCATAAATCCCCTGCTAAGGGTTATGGGAGGGAGGAATGAAGGAACTTTGCTTCAGGGAAAGGGCTGCTGCTGCTTCAGCATGTGAGGAGCGCAGCCACACGTTTCACCTTCTTCAGTATGTTGGTTTACAGGATGAGAGAGATCCTGAAACCTCACTCTAATAGGCTGAGGTGCTGTGCTCGGTGGCCTGCTGGGACCAAGGCCCGTCAGGGCAAGGCGAATAGGCCTTTGTCAGGCCTTCGTCAGGGCTTTGTCGGGGAGGGGCCAGGAGCCCTGCTCGCTTCAATCCCCTCACCGATAGACAGTTGCAGAAACTAGGATGCAAGAACCTTTCCTGGATGGGGTTTTGATTTTCACGAAAAGTGTGTCAGCTTTGCTTTCAGCATGAGTCTGATTTCCAAAAAATGCATTTTGAACAATTTAAAGATTTGATCTGCGTTGGCCGGGAATCGAACCCGGGTCAACTGCTTGGAAGGCAGCTATGCTCACCACTATACCACCAACGCCTGCCTGTCTGGGCTATCTGATGGAGCGGCCCTTAGAAATAAGAATAAGTCATTGGCTGGGAATGAAAAAAGCTTGCGTTTGACGCAGAAGCAGTTCGCATCATGAGGTCTTGCCGGTCAGCCCAACATTTCCCCGGGACCCCTTAAAAAAGGAGCTTGGTTTTAAGTTTGGTTTGATTGAACAGTACATTTTGTTGGCTGGGCTGGGACCCTCTCCTATTTAGCGCAAGAGTGGAACGAGGCAGCAAGTTCAAGGAATGACATTGCATCCAGGCACTTACAGCTCTTTGTGCCCTAATGCCATGACACAAAAACATAATTTGAAAAAAGTTAGCAGAGGATGGTTTCGATCCATCGACCTCTGGGTTATGGGCCCAGCACGCTTCCACTGCGCCACTCTGCTGGTTGGAGAACAAGAGCTTTTATGGGCTTTTACAGCCTACAAACCGACAACCCTAGACCCAGTTTCGAGTGAAGCGGGCAGTAGGCCTTACAAAGCCAAACAACCTGCAACCACGCACTCCCATCCCATGGCCTTTTGCAGACAGGCCTCATTTCTCTAGCTCACACCCTAACTGCCAACACCCCTTCCCCTTCTCTCTCTGTCTCTCTCTCTCTGTCTCTCTCTCTCATTCTCTCTCTCTCGCAAATAGATACTTTACTTCCCAGGTGCAACAAAACAAGCCTTCTCGAGCTGGCAGATATGGGAAGGAAGGAAGGAAGGGCCAGTTTGGAAACTCAACTCAATTACCATAAATCCCCTGCTAAGGGTTATGGGAGGGAGGAATGAAGGAACTTTGCTTCAGGGAAAGGGCTGCTGCTGCTTCAGCATGTGAGGAGCGCAGCCACACGTTTCACCTTCTTCAGTATGTTGGTTTACAGGATGAGAGAGATCCTGAAACCTCACTCTAATAGGCTGAGGTGCTGTGCTCGGTGGCCTGCTGGGACCAAGGCCCGTCAGGGCAAGGCGAATAGGCCTTTGTCAGGCCTTCGTCAGGGCTTTGTCGGGGAGGGGCCAGGAGCCCTGCTCGCTTCAATCCCCTCACCGATAGACAGTTGCAGAAACTAGGATACAAGAACCTTTCCTGGATGGGGTTTTGATTTTCACGAAAAGTGTGTCAGCTTTGCTTTCAGCATGAGTCTGATTTCCAAAAAATGCATTTTGAACAATTTAAAGATTTGATCTGCGTTGGCCGGGAATCGAACCCGGGTCAACTGCTTGGAAGGCAGCTATGCTCACCACTATACCACCAACGCCTGCCTGTCTGGGCTATCTGATGGAGCGGCCCTTAGAAATAAGAATAAGTCATTGGCTGGGAATGAAAAAAGCTTGCGTTTGACGCAGAAGCAGTTCGCATCATGAGGTCTTGCCGGTCAGCCCAACATTTCCCCGGGACCCCTTAAAAAAGGAGCTTGGTTTTAAGTTTGGTTTGATTGAACAGTACATTTTGTTGGCTGGGCTGGGACCCTCTCCTATTTAGCGCAAGAGTGGAACGAGGCAGCAAGTTCAAGGAATGACATTGCATCCAGGCACTTACAGCTCTTTGTGCCCTAATGCCATGACACAAAAACATAATTTGAAAAAAGTTAGCAGAGGATGGTTTCGATCCATCGACCTCTGGGTTATGGGCCCAGCACGCTTCCGCTGCGCCACTCTGCTGGTTGGAGAACAAGAGCTTTTATGGGCTTTTACAGCCTACAAACCGACAACCCTAGACCCAGTTTCGAGTGAAGCGGGCAGTAGGCCTTACAAAGCCAAACAACCTGCAACCACGCACTCCCATCCCATGGCCTTTTGCAGACAGGCCTCATTTCTCTAGCTCACACCCTAACTGCCAACACCCCTTCCCCTTCTCTCTCTGTCTCTCTCTCTCTGTCTCTCTCTCTCATTCTCTCTCTCTCGCAAATAGATACTTTACTTCCCAGGTGCAACAAAACAAGCCTTCTCGAGCTGGCAGATATGGGAAGGAAGGAAGGAAGGGCCAGTTTGGAAACTCAACTCAATTACCATAAATCCCCTGCTAAGGGTTATGGGAGGGAGGAATGAAGGAACTTTGCTTCAGGGAAAGGGCTGCTGCTGCTTCAGCATGTGAGGAGCGCAGCCACACGTTTCACCTTCTTCAGTATGTTGGTTTACAGGATGAGAGAGATCCTGAAACCTCACTCTAATAGGCTGAGGTGCTGTGCTCGGTGGCCTGCTGGGACCAAGGCCCGTCAGGGCAAGGCGAATAGGCCTTTGTCAGGCCTTCGTCAGGGCTTTGTCGGGGAGGGGCCAGGAGCCCTGCTCGCTTCAATCCCCTCACCGATAGACAGTTGCAGAAACTAGGATGCAAGAACCTTTCCTGGATGGGGTTTTGATTTTCACGAAAAGTGTGTCAGCTTTGCTTTCAGCATGAGTCTGATTTCCAAAAAATGCATTTTGAACAATTTAAAGATTTGATCTGCGTTGGCCGGGAATCGAACCCGGGTCAACTGCTTGGAAGGCAGCTATGCTCACCACTATACCACCAACGCCTGCCTGTCTGGGCTATCTGATGGAGCGGCCCTTAGAAAAAAGAATAAGTCATTGGCTGGGAATGAAAAAAGCTTGCGTTTGACGCAGAAGCAGTTCGCATCATGAGGTCTTGCCGGTCAGCCCAACATTTCCCCGGGACCCCTTAAAAAAGGAGCTTGGTTTTAAGTTTGGTTTGATTGAACAGTACATTTTGTTGGCTGGGCTGGGACCCTCTCCTATTTAGCGCAAGAGTGGAACGAGGCAGCAAGTTCAAGGAATGACATTGCATCCAGGCACTTACAGCTCTTTGTGCCCTAATGCCATGACACAAAAACATAATTTGAAAAAAGTTAGCAGAGGATGGTTTCGATCCATCGACCTCTGGGTTATGGGCCCAGCACGCTTCCGCTGCGCCACTCTGCTGGTTGGAGAACAAGAGCTTTTCTGGGCTTTTACAGCCTACAAACCGACAACCCTAGACCCAGTTTCGAGTGAAGCGGGCAGTAGGCCTTACAAAGCCAAACAACCTGCAACCACGCACTCCCATCCCATGGCCTTTTGCAGACAGGCCTCATTTCTCTAGCTCACACCCTAACTGCCAACACCCCTTCCCCTTCTCTCTCTGTCTCTCTCTCTCTGTCTCTCTCTCTCATTCTCTCTCTCTCGCAAATAGATACTTTACTTCCCAGGTGCAACAAAACAAGCCTTCTCGAGCTGGCAGATATGGGAAGGAAGGAAGGAAGGGCCAGTTTGGAAACTCAACTCAATTACCATAAATCCCCTGCTAAGGGTTATGGGAGGGAGGAATGAAGGAACTTTGCTTCAGGGAAAGGGCTGCTGCTGCTTCAGCATGTGAGGAGCGCAGCCACACGTTTCACCTTCTTCAGTATGTTGGTTTACAGGATGAGAGAGATCCTGAAACCTCACTCTAATAGGCTGAGGTGCTGTGCTCGGTGGCCTGCTGGGACCAAGGCCCGTCAGGGCAAGGCGAATAGGCCTTTGTCAGGCCTTCGTCAGGGCTTTGTCGGGGAGGGGCCAGGAGCCCTGCTCGCTTCAATCCCCTCACCGATAGACAGTTGCAGAAACTAGGATGCAAGAACCTTTCCTGGATGGGGTTTTGATTTTCACGAAAAGTGTGTCAGCTTTGCTTTCAGCATGAGTCTGATTTCCCAAAAATGCATTTTGAACAATTTAAAGATTTGATCTGCGTTGGCCGGGAATCGAACCCGGGTCAACTGCTTGGAAGGCAGCTATGCTCACCACTATACCACCAACGCCTGCCTGTCTGGACTATCTGATGGAGCGGCCCTTAGAAATAAGAATAAGTCATTGGCTGGGAATGAAAAAAGCTTGCATTTGACGCAGAAGCAGTTCGCATCATGAGGTCTTGCCGGTCAGCCCAACATTTCCCCGGGACCCCTTAAAAAAGGAGCTTGGTTTTAAGTTTGGTTTGATTGAACAGTACATTTTGTTGGCTGGGCTGGGACCCTCTCCTATTTAGCGCAAGAGTGGAACGAGGCAGCAAGTTCAAGGAATGACATTGCATCCAGGCACTTACAGCTCTTTGTGCCCTAATGCCATGACACAAAAACATAATTTGAAAAAAGTTAGCAGAGGATGGTTTCGATCCATCGACCTCTGGGTTATGGGCCCAGCACGCTTCCGCTGCGCCACTCTGCTGGTTGGAGAACAAGAGCTTTTATGGGCTTTTACAGCCTACAAACCGACAACCCTAGACCCAGTTTCGAGTGAAGCGGGCAGTAGGCCTTACAAAGCCAAACAACCTGCAACCACGCACTCCCATCCCATGGCCTTTTGCAGACAGGCCTCATTTCTCTAGCTCACACCCTAACTGCCAACACCCCTTCCCCTTCTCTCTCTGTCTCTCTCTCTCTGTCTCTCTCTCTCATTCTCTCTCTCTCGCAAATAGATACTTTACTTCCCAGGTGCAACAAAACAAGCCTTCTCGAGCTGGCAGATATGGGAAGGAAGGAAGGAAGGGCCAGTTTGGAAACTCAACTCAATTACCATAAATCCCCTGCTAAGGGTTATGGGAGGGAGGAATGAAGGAACTTTGCTTCAGGGAAAGGGCTGCTGCTGCTTCAGCATGTGAGGAGCGCAGCCACACGTTTCACCTTCTTCAGTATGTTGGTTTACAGGATGAGAGAGATCCTGAAACCTCACTCTAATAGGCTGAGGTGCTGTGCTCGGTGGCCTGCTGGGACCTTGGCCCGTCAGGGCAAGGCGAATAGGCCTTTGTCAGGCCTTTGTCGGGGAGGGGCCAGGAGCCCTGCTCGCTTCAATCCCCTCACCGATAGACAGTTGCAGAAACTAGGATGCAAGAACCTTTCCTGGATGGGGTTTTGATTTTCACGAAAAGTGTGTCAGCTTTGCTTTCAGCATGAGTCTGATTTCCAAAAAATGCATTTTGAACAATTTAAAGATTTGATCTGCGTTGGCCGGGAATCAAACCCGGGTCAACTGCTTGGAAGGCAGCTATGCTCACCACTATACCACCAACGCCTGCCTGTCTGGGCTATCTGATGGAGCGGCCCTTAGAAATAAGAATAAGTCATTGGCTGGGAATGAAAAAAGCTTGCGCGTTTGACGCAGAAGCAGTTCGCATCATGAGGTCTTGCCGGTCAGCCCAACATTTCCCCGGGACCCCTTAAAAAAGGAGCTTGGTTTTAAGTTTGGTTTGATTGAACAGTACATTTTGTTGGCTGGGCTGGGACCCTCTCCTATTTAGCGCAAGAGTGGAACGAGGCAGCAAGTTCAAGGAATGACATTGCATCCAGGCACTTACAGCTCTTTGTGCCCTAATGCCATGACACAAAAACATAATTTGAAAAAAGTTAGCAGAGGATGGTTTCGATCCATCGACCTCTGGGTTATGGGCCCAGCACGCTTCCGCTGCGCCACTCTGCTGGTTGGAGAACAAAAGCTTTTCTGGGCTTTTACAGCCTACAAACCGACAACCCTAGACCCATTTTCGAGTGAAGCGGGCAGTAGGCCTTACAAAGCCAAACAACCTGCAACCACGCACTCCCATCCCATGGCCTTTTGCAGACAGGCCTCATTTCTCTAGCTCACACCCTAACTGCCAACACCCCTTCCCCTTCTCTCTCTGTCTCTCTCTCTCTGTCTCTCTCTCTCATTCTCTCTCTCTCGCAAATAGATACTTTACTTCCCAGGTGCAACAAAACAAGCCTTCTCGAGCTGGCAGATATGGGAAGGAAGGAAGGAAGGGCCAGTTTGGAAACTCAACTCAATTACCATAAATCCCCTGCTAAGGGTTATGGGAGGGAGGAATGAAGGAACTTTGCTTCAGGGAAAGGGCTGCTGCTGCTTCAGCATGTGAGGAGCGCAGCCACACGTTTCACCTTCTTCAGTATGTTGGTTTACAGGATGAGAGAGATCCTGAAACCTCACTCTAATAGGCTGAGGTGCTGTGCTCGGTGGCCTGCTGGGACCAAGGCCCGTCAGGGCAAGGCGAATAGGCCTTTGTCAGGCCTTCGTCAGGGCTTTGTCGGGGAGGGGCCAGGAGCCCTGCTCGCTTCAATCCCCTCACCGATAGACAGTTGCAGAAACTAGGATGCAAGAACCTTTCCTGGATGGGGTTTTGATTTTCACGAAAAGTGTGTCAGCTTTGCTTTCAGCATGAGTCTGATTTCCAAAAAATGCATTTTGAACAATTTAAAGATTTGATCTGCGTTGGCCGGGAATCGAACCCGGGTCAACTGCTTGGAAGGCAGCTATGCTCACCACTATACCACCAACGCCTGCCTGTCTGGGCTATCTGATGGAGCGGCCCTTAGAAATAAGAATAAGTCATTGGCTGGGAATGAAAAAAGCTTGCGTTTGACGCAGAAGCAGTTCGCATCATGAGGTCTTGCCGGTCAGCCCAACATTTCCCCGGGACCCCTTAAAAAAGGAGCTTGGTTTTAAGTTTGGTTTGATTGAACAGTACATTTTGTTGGCTGGGCTGGGACCCTCTCCTATTTAGCGCAAGAGTGGAACGAGGCAGCAAGTTCAAGGAATGACATTGCATCCAGGCACTTACAGCTCTTTGTGCCCTAATGCCATGACACAAAAACATAATTTGAAAAAAGTTAGCAGAGGATGGTTTCGATCCATCGACCTCTGGGTTATGGGCCCAGCACGCTTCCGCTGCGCCACTCTGCTGGTTGGAGAACAAGAGCTTTTATGGGCTTTTACAGCCTACAAACCGACAACCCTAGACCCAGTTTCGAGTGAAGCGGGCAGTAGGCCTTACAAAGCCAAACAACCTGCAACCACGCACTCCCATCCCATGGCCTTTTGCAGACAGGCCTCATTTCTCTAGCTCACACCCTAACTGCCAACACCCCTTCCCCTTCTCTCTCTGTCTCTCTCTCTCTGTCTCTCTCTCTCATTCTCTCTCTCTCTCGCAAATAGATACTTTACTTCCCAGGTGCAACAAAACAAGCCTTCTCGAGCTGGCAGATATGGGAAGGAAGGAAGGAAGGGCCAGTTTGGAAACTCAACTCAATTACCATAAATCCCCTGCTAAGGGTTATGGGAGGGAGGAATGAAGGAACTTTGCTTCAGGGAAAGGGCTGCTGCTGCTTCAGCATGTGAGGAGCGCAGCCACACGTTTCACCTTCTTCAGTATGTTGGTTTACAGGATGAGAGAGATCCTGAAACCTCACTCTAATAGGCTGAGGTGCTGTGCTCGGTGGCCTGCTGGGACCAAGGCCCGTCAGGGCAAGGCGAATAGGCCTTTGTCAGGCCTTCGTCAGGGCTTTGTCGGGGAGGGGCCAGGAGCCCTGCTCGCTTCAATCCCCTCACCGATAGACAGTTGCAGAAACTAGGATGCAAGAACCTTTCCTGGATGGGGTTTTGATTTTCACGAAAAGTGTGTCAGCTTTGCTTTCAGCATGAGTCTGATTTCCAAAAAATGCATTTTGAACAATTTAAAGATTTGATCTGCGTTGGCCGGGAATCGAACCCGGGTCAACTGCTTGGAAGGCAGCTATGCTCACCACTATACCACCAACGCCTGCCTGTCTGGGCTATCTGATGGAGCGGCCCTTAGAAAAAAGAATAAGTCATTGGCTGGGAATGAAAAAAGCTTGCGTTTGACACAGAAGCAGTTCGCATCATGAGGTCTTGCCGGTCAGCCCAACATTTCCCCGGGACCCCTTAAAAAAGGAGCTTGGTTTTAAGTTTGGTTTGATTGAACAGTACATTTTGTTGGCTGGGCTGGGACCCTCTCCTATTTAGCGCAAGAGTGGAACGAGGCAGCAAGTTCAAGGAATGACATTGCATCCAGGCACTTACAGCTCTTTGTGCCCTAATGCCATGACACAAAAACATAATTTGAAAAAAGTTAGCAGAGGATGGTTTCGATCCATCGACCTCTGGGTTATGGGCCCAGCACGCTTCCGCTGCGCCACTCTGCTGGTTGGAGAACAAGAGCTTTTCTGGGCTTTTACAGCCTACAAACCGACAACCCTAGACCCAGTTTCGAGTGAAGCGGGCAGTAGGCCTTACAAAGCCAAACAACCTGCAACCACGCACTCCCATCCCATGGCCTTTTGCAGACAGGCCTCATTTCTCTAGCTCACACCCTAACTGCCAACACCCCTTCCCCTTCTCTCTCTGTCTCTCTCTCTCTGTCTCTCTCTCTCATTCTCTCTCTCTCGCAAATAGATACTTTACTTCCCAGGTGCAACAAAACAAGCCTTCTCGAGCTGGCAGATATGGGAAGGAAGGAAGGAAGGGCCAGTTTGGAAACTCAACTCAATTACCATAAATCCCCTGCTAAGGGTTATGGGAGGGAGGAATGAAGGAACTTTGCTTCAGGGAAAGGGCTGCTGCTGCTTCAGCATGTGAGGAGCGCAGCCACACGTTTCACCTTCTTCAGTATGTTGGTTTACAGGATGAGAGAGATCCTGAAACCTCACTCTAATAGGCTGAGGTGCTGTGCTCGGTGGCCTGCTGGGACCAAGGCCCGTCAGGGCAAGGCGAATAGGCCTTTGTCAGGCCTTCGTCAGGGCTTTGTCGGGGAGGGGCCAGGAGCCCTGCTCGCTTCAATCCCCTCACCGATAGACAGTTGCAGAAACTAGGATGCAAGAACCTTTCCTGGATGGGGTTTTGATTTTCACGAAAAGTGTGTCAGCTTTGCTTTCAGCATGAGTCTGATTTCCAAAAAATGCATTTTGAACAATTTAAAGATTTGATCTGCGTTGGCCGGGAATCGAACCCGGGTCAACTGCTTGGAAGGCAGCTATGCTCACCACTATACCACCAACGCCTGCCTGTCTGGACTATCTGATGGAGCGGCCCTTAGAAATAAGAATAAGTCATTGGCTGGGAATGAAAAAAGCTTGCATTTGACGCAGAAGCAGTTCGCATCATGAGGTCTTGCCGGTCAGCCCAACATTTCCCCGGGACCCCTTAAAAAAGGAGCTTGGTTTTAAGTTTGGTTTGATTGAACAGTACATTTTGTTGGCTGGGCTGGGACCCTCTCCTATTTAGCGCAAGAGTGGAACGAGGCAGCAAGTTCAAGGAATGACATTGCATCCAGGCACTTACAGCTCTTTGTGCCCTAATGCCATGACACAAAAACATAATTTGAAAAAAGTTAGCAGAGGATGGTTTCGATCCATCGACCTCTGGGTTATGGGCCCAGCACGCTTCCGCTGCGCCACTCTGCTGGTTGGAGAACAAGAGCTTTTATGGGCTTTTACAGCCTACAAACCGACAACCCTAGACCCAGTTTCGAGTGAAGCGGGCAGTAGGCCTTACAAAGCCAAACAACCTGCAACCACGCACTCCCATCCCATGGCCTTTTGCAGACAGGCCTCATTTCTCTAGCTCACACCCTAACTGCCAACACCCCTTCCCCTTCTCTCTCTGTCTCTCTCTCTCTGTCTCTCTCTCTCATTCTCTCTCTCTCGCAAATAGATACTTTACTTCCCAGGTGCAACAAAACAAGCCTTCTCGAGCTGGCAGATATGGGAAGGAAGGAAGGAAGGGCCAGTTTGGAAACTCAACTCAATTACCATAAATCCCCTGCTAAGGGTTATGGGAGGGAGGAATGAAGGAACTTTGCTTCAGGGAAAGGGCTGCTGCTGCTTCAGCATGTGAGGAGCGCAGCCACACGTTTCACCTTCTTCAGTATGTTGGTTTACAGGATGAGAGAGATCCTGAAACCTCACTCTAATAGGCTGAGGTGCTGTGCTCGGTGGCCTGCTGGGACCTTGGCCCGTCAGGGCAAGGCGAATAGGCCTTTGTCAGGCCTTTGTCGGGGAGGGGCCAGGAGCCCTGCTCGCTTCAATCCCCTCACCGATAGACAGTTGCAGAAACTAGGATGCAAGAACCTTTCCTGGATGGGGTTTTGATTTTCACGAAAAGTGTGTCAGCTTTGCTTTCAGCATGAGTCTGATTTCCAAAAAATGCATTTTGAACAATTTAAAGATTTGATCTGCGTTGGCCGGGAATCAAACCCGGGTCAACTGCTTGGAAGGCAGCTATGCTCACCACTATACCACCAACGCCTGCCTGTCTGGGCTATCTGATGGAGCGGCCCTTAGAAATAAGAATAAGTCATTGGCTGGGAATGAAAAAAGCTTGCGCGTTTGACGCAGAAGCAGTTCGCATCATGAGGTCTTGCCGGTCAGCCCAACATTTCCCCGGGACCCCTTAAAAAAGGAGCTTGGTTTTAAGTTTGGTTTGATTGAACAGTACATTTTGTTGGCTGGGCTGGGACCCTCTCCTATTTAGCGCAAGAGTGGAACGAGGCAGCAAGTTCAAGGAATGACATTGCATCCAGGCACTTACAGCTCTTTGTGCCCTAATGCCATGACACAAAAACATAATTTGAAAAAAGTTAGCAGAGGATGGTTTCGATCCATCGACCTCTGGGTTATGGGCCCAGCACGCTTCCGCTGCGCCACTCTGCTGGTTGGAAAACAAAAGCTTTTCTGGGCTTTTACAGCCTACAAACCGACAACCCTAGACCCATTTTCGAGTGAAGCGGGCAGTAGGCCTTACAAAGCCAAACAACCTGCAACCACGCACTCCCATCCCATGGCCTTTTGCAGACAGGCCTCATTTCTCTAGCTCACACCCTAACTGCCAACACCCCTTCCCCTTCTCTCTCTGTCTCTCTCTCTCTGTCTCTCTCTCTCATTCTCTCTCTCTCGCAAATAGATACTTTACTTCCCAGGTGCAACAAAACAAGCCTTCTTGAGCTGGCAGATATGGGAAGGAAGGAAGGAAGGGCCAGTTTGGAAACTCAACTCAATTACCATAAATCCCCTGCTAAGGGTTATGGGAGGGAGGAATGAAGGAACTTTGCTTCAGGGAAAGGGCTGCTGCTGCTTCAGCATGTGAGGAGCGCAGCCACACGTTTCACCTTCTTCAGTATGTTGGTTTACAGGATGAGAGAGATCCTGAAACCTCACTCTAATAGGCTGAGGTGCTGTGCTCGGTGGCCTGCTGGGACCAAGGCCCGTCAGGGCAAGGCGAATAGGCCTTTGTCAGGCCTTCGTCAGGGCTATGTCGGGGAGGGGCCAGGAGCCCTGCTCGCTTCAATCCCCTCACCGATAGACAGTTGCAGAAACTAGGATGCAAGAACCTTTCCTGGATGGGGTTTTGATTTTCACGAAAAGTGTGTCAGCTTTGCTTTCAGCATGAGTCTGATTTCCAAAAAATGCATTTTGAACAATTTAAAGATTTGATCTGCGTTGGCCGGGAATCGAACCCGGGTCAACTGCTTGGAAGGCAGCTATGCTCACCACTATACCACCAACGCCTGCCTGTCTGGGCTATCTGATGGAGCGGCCCTTAGAAATAAGAATAAGTCATTGGCTGGGAATGAAAAAAGCTTGCGTTTGACGCAGAAGCAGTTCGCATCATGAGGTCTTGCCGGTCAGCCCAACATTTCCCCGGGACCCCTTAAAAAAGGAGCTTGGTTTTAAGTTTGGTTTGATTGAACAGTACATTTTGTTGGCTGGGCTGGGACCCTCTCCTATTTAGCGCAAGAGTGGAACGAGGCAGCAAGTTCAAGGAATGACATTGCATCCAGGCACTTACAGCTCTTTGTGCCCTAATGCCATGACACAAAAACATAATTTGAAAAAAGTTAGCAGAGGATGGTTTCGATCCATCGACCTCTGTGTTATGGGCCCAGCACGCTTCCGCTGCGCCACTCTGCTGGTTGGAGAACAAGAGCTTTTCTGGGCTTTTACAGCCTACAAACCGACAACCCTAGACCCAGTTTCGAGTGAAGCGGGCAGTAGGCCTTACAAAGCCAAACAACCTGCAACCACGCACTCCCATCCCATGGCCTTTTGCAGACAGGCCTCATTTCTCTAGCTCACACCCTAACTGCCAACACCCCTTCCCCTTCTCTCTCTGTCTCTCTCTCTCTGTCTCTCTCTCTCATTCTCTCTCTCTCGCAAATAGATACTTTACTTCCCAGGTGCAACAAAACAAGCCTTCTCGAGCTGGCAGATATGGGAAGGAAGGAAGGAAGGGCCAGTTTGGAAACTCAACTCAATTACCATAAATCCCCTGCTAAGGGTTATGGGAGGGAGGAATGAAGGAACTTTGCTTCAGGGAAAGGGCTGCTGCTGCTTCAGCATGTGAGGAGCGCAGCCACACGTTTCACCTTCTTCAGTATGTTGGTTTACAGGATGAGAGAGATCCTGAAACCTCACTCTAATAGGCTGAGGTGCTGTGCTCGGTGGCCTGCTGGGACCAAGGCCCGTCAGGGCAAGGCGAATAGGCCTTTGTCAGGCCTTCGTCAGGGCTTTGTCGGGGAGGGGCCAGGAGCCCTGCTCGCTTCAATCCCCTCACCGATAGACAGTTGCAGAAACTAGGATGCAAGAACCTTTCCTGGATGGGGTTTTGATTTTCACGAAAAGTGTGTCAGCTTTGCTTTCAGCATGAGTCTGATTTCCAAAAAATGCATTTTGAACAATTTAAAGATTTGATCTGCGTTGGCCGGGAATCGAACCCGGGTCAACTGCTTGGAAGGCAGCTATGCTCACCACTATACCACCAACGCCTGCCTGTCTGGACTATCTGATGGAGCGGCCCTTAAAAATAAGAATAAGTCATTGGCTGGGAATGAAAAAAGCTTGCATTTGACGCAGAAGCAGTTCGCATCATGAGGTCTTGCCGGTCAGCCCAACATTTCCCCGGGACCCCTTAAAAAAGGAGCTTGGTTTTAAGTTTGGTTTGATTGAACAGTACATTTTGTTGGCTGGGCTGGGACCCTCTCCTATTTAGCGCAAGAGTGGAACGAGGCAGCAAGTTCAAGGAATGACATTGCATCCAGGCACTTACAGCTCTTTGTGCCCTAATGCCATGACACAAAAACATAATTTGAAAAAAGTTAGCAGAGGATGGTTTCGATCCATCGACCTCTGGGTTATGGGCCCAGCACACTTCCGCTGCGCCACTCTGCTGGTTGGAGAACAAGAGCTTTTATGGGCTTTTACAGCCTACAAACCGACAACCCTAGACCCAGTTTCGAGTGAAGCGGGCAGTAGGCCTTACAAAGCCAAACAACCTGCAACCACGCACTCCCATCCCATGGCCTTTTGCAGACAGGCTTCATTTCTCTAGCTCACACCCTAACTGCCAACACCCCTTCCCCTTCTCTCTCTGTCTCTCTCTCTCTGTCTCTCTCTCTCATTCTCTCTCTCTCGCAAATAGATACTTTACTTCCCAGGTGCAACAAAACAAGCCTTCTCGAGCTGGCAGATATGGGAAGGAAGGAAGGAAGGGCCAGTTTGGAAACTCAACTCAATTACCATAAATCCCCTGCTAAGGGTTATGGGAGGGAGGAATGAAGGAACTTTGCTTCAGGGAAAGGGCTGCTGCTGCTTCAGCATGTGAGGAGCGCAGCCACACGTTTCACCTTCTTCAGTATGTTGGTTTACAGGATGAGAGAGATCCTGAAACCTCACTCTAATAGGCTGAGGTGCTGTGCTCGGTGGCCTGCTGGGACCAAGGCCCGTCAGGGCAAGGCGAATAGGCCTTTGTCAGGCCTTCGTCAGGGCTTTGTCGGGGAGGGGCCAGGAGCCCTGCTCGCTTCAATCCCCTCACCGATAGACAGTTGCAGAAACTAGGATACAAGAACCTTTCCTGGATGGGGTTTTGATTTTCACGAAAAGTGTGTCAGCTTTGCTTTCAGCATGAGTCTGATTTCCAAAAAATGCATTTTGAACAATTTAAAGATTTGATCTGCGTTGGCCGGGAATCGAACCCGGGTCAACTGCTTGGATGGCAGCTATGCTCACCACTATACCACCAACGCCTGCCTGTCTGGGCTATCTGATGGAGCGGCCCTTAGAAATAAGAATAAGTCATTGGCTGGGAATGAAAAAAGCTTGCGTTTGACGCAGAAGCAGTTCGCATCATGAGGTCTTGCCGGTCAGCCCAACATTTCCCCGGGACCCCTTAAAAAAGGAGCTTGGTTTTAAGTTTGGTTTGAATGAACAGTACATTTTGTTGGCTGGGCTGGGACCCTCTCCTATTTAGCGCAAGAGTGGAACGAGGCAGCAAGTTCAAGGAATGACATTGCATCCAGGCACTTACAGCTCTTTGTGCCCTAATGCCATGACACAAAAACATAATTTGAAAAAAGTTAGCAGAGGATGGTTTCGATCCATCGACCTCTGGGTTATGGGCCCAGCACGCTTCCGCTGCGCCACTCTGCTGGTTGGAAAACAGGAGCTTTTAAGGGCTTTTACAGCCTACAAACCGACAACCCTAGACCCAGTTTCGAGTGAAGCGGGCAGTAGGCCTTACAAAGCCAAACAACCTGCAACCACGCACTCCCATCCCATGGCCTTTTGCAGACAGGCCTCATTTCTCTAGCTCACACCCTAACTGCCAACACCCCTTCCCCTTCTCTCTCTGTCTCTCTCTCTCTGTCTCTCTCTCTCATTCTCTCTCTCTCGCAAATAGATACTTTACTTCCCAGGTGCAACAAAACAAGCCTTCTCGAGCTGGCAGATATGGGAAGGAAGGAAGGAAGGGCCAGTTTGGAAACTCAACTCAATTACCATAAATCCCCTGCTAAGGGTTATGGGAGGGAGGAATGAAGGAACTTTGCTTCAGGGAAAGGGCTGCTGCTGCTTCAGCATGTGAGGAGCGCAGCCACACGTTTCACCTTCTTCAGTATGTTGGTTTACAGGATGAGAGAGATCCTGAAACCTCACTCTAATAGGCTGAGGTGCTGTGCTCGGTGGCCTGCTGGGACCTTGGCCCGTCAGGGCAAGGCGAATAGGCCTTTGTCAGGCCTTTGTCGGGGAGGGGCCAGGAGCCCTGCTCGCTTCAATCCCCTCACCGATAGACAGTTGCAGAAACTAGGATGCAAGAACCTTTCCTGGATGGGGTTTTGATTTTCACGAAAAGTGTGTCAGCTTTGCTTTCAGCATGAGTCTGATTTCCAAAAAATGCATTTTGAACAATTTAAAGATTTGATCTGCGTTGGCCGGGAATCAAACCCGGGTCAACTGCTTGGAAGGCAGCTATGCTCACCACTATACCACCAACGCCTGCCTGTCTGGGCTATCTGATGGAGCGGCCCTTAGAAATAAGAATAAGTCATTGGCTGGGAATGAAAAAAGCTTGCGCGTTTGACGCAGAAGCAGTTCGCATCATGAGGTCTTGCCGGTCAGCCCAACATTTCCCCGGGACCCCTTAAAAAAGGAGCTTGGTTTTAAGTTTGGTTTGATTGAACAGTACATTTTGTTGGCTGGGCTGGGACCCTCTCCTATTTAGCGCAAGAGTGGAACGAGGCAGCAAGTTCAAGGAATGACATTGCATCCAGGCACTTACAGCTCTTTGTGCCCTAATGCCATGACACAAAAACATAATTTGAAAAAAGTTAGCAGAGGATGGTTTCGATCCATCGACCTCTGGGTTATGGGCCCAGCACGCTTCCGCTGCGCCACTCTGCTGGTTGGAGAACAAAAGCTTTTCTGGGCTTTTACAGCCTACAAACCGACAACCCTAGACCCATTTTCGAGTGAAGCGGGCAGTAGGCCTTACAAAGCCAAACAACCTGCAACCACGCACTCCCATCCCATGGCCTTTTGCAGACAGGCCTCATTTCTCTAGCTCACACCCTAACTGCCAACACCCCTTCCCCTTCTCTCTCTGTCTCTCTCTCTCTGTCTCTCTCTCTCATTCTCTCTCTCTCGCAAATAGATACTTTACTTCCCAGGTGCAACAAAACAAGCCTTCTCGAGCTGGCAGATATGGGAAGGAAGGAAGGAAGGGCCAGTTTGGAAACTCAACTCAATTACCATAAATCCCCTGCTAAGGGTTATGGGAGGGAGGAATGAAGGAACTTTGCTTCAGGGAAAGGGCTGCTGCTGCTTCAGCATGTGAGGAGCGCAGCCACACGTTTCACCTTCTTCAGTATGTTGGTTTACAGGATGAGAGAGATCCTGAAACCTCACTCTAATAGGCTGAGGTGCTGTGCTCGGTGGCCTGCTGGGACCTTGGCCCGTCAGGGCAAGGCGAATAGGCCTTTGTCAGGCCTTTGTCGGGGAGGGGCCAGGAGCCCTGCTCGCTTCAATCCCCTCACCGATAGACAGTTGCAGAAACTAGGATGCAAGAACCTTTCCTGGATGGGGTTTTGATTTTCACGAAAAGTGTGTCAGCTTTGCTTTCAGCATGAGTCTGATTTCCAAAAAATGCATTTTGAACATTTAAAGATTTGATCTGCGTTGGCCGGGAATCGAACCGGGGTCAACTGCTTGGAAGGCAGCTATGCTCACCACTATACCACCAACGCCTGCCTGTCTGGGCTATCTGATGGAGCGGCCCTTAGAAATAAGAATAAGTCATTGGCTGGGAATGAAAAAAGCTTGCGTTTGACGCAGAAGCAGTTCGCATCATGAGGTCTTGCCGGTCAGCCCAACATTTCCCCGGGACCCCTTAAAAAAGGAGCTTGGTTTTAAGTTTGGTTTGATTGAACAGTACATTTTGTTGGCTGGGCTGGGACCCTCTCCTATTTAGCGCAAGAGTGGAACAAGGCAGCAAGTTCAAGGAATGACATTGCATCCAGGCACTTACAGCTCTTTGTGCCCTAATGCCATGACACAAAAACATAATTTGAAAAAAGTTAGCAGAGGATGGTTTCGATCCATCTACCTCTGG
Organism: Ambystoma mexicanum; assembly: GCF_040938575.1. Taxonomy (NCBI): domain Eukaryota; kingdom Metazoa; phylum Chordata; class Amphibia; order Caudata; family Ambystomatidae; genus Ambystoma; species Ambystoma mexicanum. Next base: position 1,631,866,576 of record NC_090937.1, on the reverse strand, counting down.
GTTATGGGCCCAGCACGCTTCCGCTGCGCCACTCTGCTGGTTGGAGAACAAGAGCTTTTCTGGGCTTTTACAGCCTACAAACCGACAACCCTAGACCCAGTTTCGAGTGAAGCGGGCAGTAGGCCTTACAAAGCCAAACAACCTGCAACCACGCACTCCCATCCCATGGCCTTTTGCAGACAGGCCTCATTTCTCTAGCTCACACCCTAACTGCCAACACCCCTTCCCCTTCTCTCTCTGTCTCTCTCTCTCTGTCTCTCTCTCTCATTCTCTCTCTCTCGCAAATAGATACTTTACTTCCCAGGTGCAACAAAACAAGCCTTCTCGAGCTGGCAGATATGGGAAGGAAGGAAGGAAGGGCCAGTTTGGAAACTCAACTCAATTACCATAAATCCCCTGCTAAGGGTTATGGGAGGGAGGAATGAAGGAACTTTGCTTCAGGGAAAGGGCTGCTGCTGCTTCAGCATGTGAGGAGCGCAGCCACACGTTTCACCTTCTTCAGTATGTTGGTTTACAGGATGAGAGAGATCCTGAAACCTCACTCTAATAGGCTGAGGTGCTGTGCTCGGTGGCCTGCTGGGACCAAGGCCCGTCAGGGCAAGGCGAATAGGCCTTTGTCAGGCCTTCGTCAGGGCTTTGTCGGGGAGGGGCCAGGAGCCCTGCTCGCTTCAATCCCCTCACCGATAGACAGTTGCAGAAACTAGGATGCAAGAACCTTTCCTGGATGGGGTTTTGATTTTCACGAAAAGTGTGTCAGCTTTGCTTTCAGCATGAGTCTGATTTCCAAAAAATGCATTTTGAACAATTTAAAGATTTGATCTGCGTTGGCCGGGAATCGAACCCGGGTCAACTGCTTGGAAGGCAGCTATGCTCACCACTATACCACCAACGCCTGCCTGTCTGGGCTATCTGATGGAGCGGCCCTTAGAAATAAGAATAAGTCATTGGCTGGGAATGAAAAAAGCTTGCGTTTGACGCAGAAGCAGTTCGCATCATGAGGTCTTGCCGGTCAGCCCAACATTTCCCCGGGACCCCTTAAAAAAGGAGCTTGGTTTTAAGTTTGGTTTGATTGAACAGTACATTTTGTTGGCTGGGCTGGGACCCTCTCCTATTTAGCGCAAGAGTGGAACGAGGCAGCAAGTTCAAGGAATGACATTGCATCCAGGCACTTACAGCTCTTTGTGCCCTAATGCCATGACACAAAAACATAATTTGAAAAAAGTTAGCAGAGGATGGTTTCGATCCATCGACCTCTGGGTTATGGGCCCAGCACGCTTCCGCTGCGCCACTCTGCTGGTTGGAGAACAAGAGCTTTTATGGGCTTTTACAGCCTACAAACCGACAACCCTAGACCCAGTTTCGAGTGAAGCGGGCAGTAGGCCTTACAAAGCCAAACAACCTGCAACCACGCACTCCCATCCCATGGCCTTTTGCAGACAGGCCTCATTTCTCTAGCTCACACCCTAACTGCCAACACCCCTTCCCCTTCTCTCTCTGTCTCTCTCTCTCTGTCTCTCTCTCTCATTCTCTCTCTCTCGCAAATAGATACTTTACTTCCCAGGTGCAACAAAACAAGCCTTCTCGAGCTGGCAGATATGGGAAGGAAGGAAGGAAGGGCCAGTTTGGAAACTCAACTCAATTACCATAAATCCCCTGCTAAGGGTTATGGGAGGGAGGAATGAAGGAACTTTGCTTCAGGGAAAGGGCTGCTGCTGCTTCAGCATGTGAGGAGCGCAGCCACACGTTTCACCTTCTTCAGTATGTTGGTTTACAGGATGAGAGAGATCCTGAAACCTCACTCTAATAGGCTGAGGTGCTGTGCTCGGTGGCCTGCTGGGACCTTGGCCCGTCAGGGCAAGGCGAATAGGCCTTTGTCAGGCCTTTGTCGGGGAGGGGCCAGGAGCCCTGCTCGCTTCAATCCCCTCACCGATAGACAGTTGCAGAAACTAGGATGCAAGAACCTTTCCTGGATGGGGTTTTGATTTTCACGAAAAGTGTGTCAGCTTTGCTTTCAGCATGAGTCTGATTTCCAAAAAATGCATTTTGAACAATTTAAAGATTTGATCTGCGTTGGCCGGGAATCAAACCCGGGTCAACTGCTTGGAAGGCAGCTATGCTCACCACTATACCACCAACGCCTGCCTGTCTGGGCTATCTGATGGAGCGGCCCTTAGAAATAAGAATAAGTCATTGGCTGGGAATGAAAAAAGCTTGCGCGTTTGACGCAGAAGCAGTTCGCATCATGAGGTCTTGCCGGTCAGCCCAACATTTCCCCGGGACCCCTTAAAAAAGGAGCTTGGTTTTAAGTTTGGTTTGATTGAACAGTACATTTTGTTGGCTGGGCTGGGACCCTCTCCTATTTAGCGCAAGAGTGGAACGAGGCAGCAAGTTCAAGGAATGACATTGCATCCAGGCACTTACAGCTCTTTGTGCCCTAATGCCATGACACAAAAACATAATTTGAAAAAAGTTAGCAGAGGATGGTTTCGATCCATCGACCTCTGGGTTATGGGCCCAGCACGCTTCCGCTGCGCCACTCTGCTGGTTGGAGAACAAAAGCTTTTCTGGGCTTTTACAGCCTACAAACCGACAACCCTAGACCCATTTTCGAGTGAAGCGGGCAGTAGGCCTTACAAAGCCAAACAACCTGCAACCACGCACTCCCATCCCATGGCCTTTTGCAGACAGGCCTCATTTCTCTAGCTCACACCCTAACTGCCAACACCCCTTCCCCTTCTCTCTCTGTCTCTCTCTCTCTGTCTCTCTCTCTCATTCTCTCTCTCTCGCAAATAGATACTTTACTTCCCAGGTGCAACAAAACAAGCCTTCTCGAGCTGGCAGATATGGGAAGGAAGGAAGGAAGGGCCAGTTTGGAAACTCAACTCAATTACCATAAATCCCCTGCTAAGGGTTATGGGAGGGAGGAATGAAGGAACTTTGCTTCAGGGAAAGGGCTGCTGCTGCTTCAGCATGTGAGGAGCGCAGCCACACGTTTCACCTTCTTCAGTATGTTGGTTTACAGGATGAGAGAGATCCTGAAACCTCACTCTAATAGGCTGAGGTGCTGTGCTCGGTGGCCTGCTGGGACCTTGGCCCGTCAGGGCAAGGCGAATAGGCCTTTGTCAGGCCTTTGTCGGGGAGGGGCCAGGAGCCCTGCTCGCTTCAATCCCCTCACCGATAGACAGTTGCAGAAACTAGGATGCAAGAACCTTTCCTGGATGGGGTTTTGATTTTCACGAAAAGTGTGTCAGCTTTGCTTTCAGCATGAGTCTGATTTCCAAAAAATGCATTTTGAACATTTAAAGATTTGATCTGCGTTGGCGGGGAATCGAACCGGGGTCAACTGCTTGGAAGGCAGCTATGCTCACCACTATACCACCAACGCCTGCCTGCCTGTCTGGGCTATCTGATGGAGCGGCCCTTAGAAATAAGAATAAGTCATTGGCTGGGAATGAAAAAAGCTTGCGTTTGACGCAGAAGCAGTTCGCATCATGAGGTCTTGCCGGTCAGCCCAACATTTCCCCGGGACCCCTTAAAAAAGGAGCTTGGTTTTAAGTTTGGTTTGATTGAACAGTACATTTTGTTGGCTGGGCTGGGACCCTCTCCTATTTAGCGCAAGAGTGGAACGAGGCAGCAAGTTCAAGGAATGACATTGCATCCAGGCACTTACAGCTCTTTGTGCCCTAATGCCATGACACAAAAACATAATTTGAAAAAAGTTAGCAGAGGATGGTTTCGATCCATCGACCTCTGGGTTATGGGCCCAGCACGCTTCCGCTGCGCCACTCTGCTGGTTGGAGAACAAAAGCTTTTCTGGGCTTTTACAGCCTACAAACCGACAACCCTAGACCCATTTTCGAGTGAAGCGGGCAGTAGGCCTTACAAAGCCAAACAACCTGCAACCACGCACTCCCATCCCATGGCCTTTTGCAGACAGGCCTCATTTCTCTAGCTCACACCCTAACTGCCAACACCCCTTCCCCTTCTCTCTCTGTCTCTCTCTCTCTGTCTCTCTCTCTCATTCTCTCTCTCTCGCAAATAGATACTTTACTTCCCAGGTGCAACAAAACAAGCCTTCTCGAGCTGGCAGATATGGGAAGGAAGGAAGGAAGGGCCAGTTTGGAAACTCAACTCAATTACCATAAATCCCCTGCTAAGGGTTATGGGAGGGAGGAATGAAGGAACTTTGCTTCAGGGAAAGGGCTGCTGCTGCTTCAGCATGTGAGGAGCGCAGCCACACGTTTCACCTTCTTCAGTATGTTGGTTTACAGGATGAGAGAGATCCTGAAACCTCACTCTAATAGGCTGAGGTGCTGTGCTCGGTGGCCTGCTGGGACCTTGGCCCGTCAGGGCAAGGCGAATAGGCCTTTGTCAGGCCTTTGTCGGGGAGGGGCCAGGAGCCCTGCTCGCTTCAATCCCCTCACCGATAGACAGTTGCAGAAACTAGGATGCAAGAACCTTTCCTGGATGGGGTTTTGATTTTCACGAAAAGTGTGTCAGCTTTGCTTTCAGCATGAGTCTGATTCCCAAAAAATGCATTTTGAACAATTTAAAGATTTGATCTGCGTTGGCCGGGAATCGAACCCGGGTCAACTGCTTGGAAGGCAGCTATGCTCACCACTATACCACCAACGCCTGCCTGTCTGGGCTATCTGATGGAGCGGCCCTTAGAAATAAGAATAAGTCATTGGCTGGGAATGAAAAAAGCTTGCGTTTGACGCAGAAGCAGTTCGCATCATGAGGTCTTGCCGGTCAGCCCAACATTTCCCCGGGACCCCTTAAAAAAGGAGCTTGGTTTTAAGTTTGGTTTGATTGAACAGTACATTTTGTTGGCTGGGCTGGGACCCTCTCCTATTTAGCGCAAGAGTGGAACGAGGCAGCAAGTTCAAGGAATGACATTGCATCCAGGCACTTACAGCTCTTTGTGCCCTAATGCCATGACACAAAAACATAATTTGAAAAAAGTTAGCAGAGGATGGTTTCGATCCATCGACCTCTGGGTTATGGGCCCAGCACGCTTCCGCTGCGCCACTCTGCTGGTTGGAGAACAAGAGCTTTTATGGGCTTTTACAGCCTACAAACCGACAACCCTAGACCCAGTTTCGAGTGAAGCGGGCAGTAGGCCTTACAAAGCCAAACAACCTGCAACCACGCACTCCCATCCCATGGCCTTTTGCAGACAGGCCTCATTTCTCTAGCTCACACCCTAACTGCCAACACCCCTTCCCCTTCTCTCTCTGTCTCTCTCTCTCTGTCTCTCTCTCTCATTCTCTCTCTCTCGCAAATAGATACTTTACTTCCCAGGTGCAACAAAACAAGCCTTCTCGAGCTGGCAGATATGGGAAGGAAGGAAGGAAGGGCCAGTTTGGAAACTCAACTCAATTACCATAAATCCCCTGCTAAGGGTTATGGGAGGGAGGAATGAAGGAACTTTGCTTCAGGGAAAGGGCTGCTGCTGCTTCAGCATGTGAGGAGCGCAGCCACACGTTTCACCTTCTTCAGTATGTTGGTTTACAGGATGAGAGAGATCCTGAAACCTCACTCTAATAGGCTGAGGTGCTGTGCTCGGTGGCCTGCTGGGACCAAGGCCCGTCAGGGCAAGGCGAATAGGCCTTTGTCAGGCCTTCGTCAGGGCTTTGTCGGGGAGGGGCCAGGAGCCCTGCTCGCTTCAATCCCCTCACCGATAGACAGTTGCAGAAACTAGGATGCAAGAACCTTTCCTGGATGGGGTTTTGATTTTCACGAAAAGTGTGTCAGCTTTGCTTTCAGCATGAGTCTGATTTCCAAAAAATGCATTTTGAACAATTTAAAGATTTGATCTGCGTTGGCCGGGAATCGAACCCGGGTCAACTGCTTGGAAGGCAGCTATGCTCACCACTATACCACCAACGCCTGCCTGTCTGGGCTATCTGATGGAGCGGCCCTTAGAAATAAGAATAAGTCATTGGCTGGGAATGAAAAAAGCTTGCGTTTGACGCAGAAGCAGTTCGCATCATGAGGTCTTGCCGGTCAGCCCAACATTTCCCCGGGACCCCTTAAAAAAGGAGCTTGGTTTTAAGTTTGGTTTGATTGAACAGTACATTTTGTTGGCTGGGCTGGGACCCTCTCCTATTTAGCGCAAGAGTGGAACGAGGCAGCAAGTTCAAGGAATGACATTGCATCCAGGCACTTACAGCTCTTTGTGCCCTAATGCCATGACACAAAAACATAATTTGAAAAAAGTTAGCAGAGGATGGTTTCGATCCATCGACCTCTGGGTTATGGGCCCAGCACGCTTCCGCTGCGCCACTCTGCTGGTTGGAGAACAAGAGCTTTTATGGGCTTTTACAGCCTACAAACCGACAACCCTAGACCCAGTTTCGAGTGAAGCGGGCAGTAGGCCTTACAAAGCCAAACAACCTGCAACCACGCACTCCCATCCCATGGCCTTTTGCAGACAGGCCTCATTTCTCTAGCTCACACCCTAACTGCCAACACCCCTTCCGCTTCTCTCTCTGTCTCTCTCTCTCTGTCTCTCTCTCTCATTCTCTCTCTCTCGCAAATAGATACTTTACTTCCCAGGTGCAACAAAACAAGCCTTCTCGAGCTGGCAGATATGGGAAGGAAGGAAGGAAGGGCCAGTTTGGAAACTCAACTCAATTACCATAAATCCCCTGCTAAGGGTTATGGGAGGGAGGAATGAAGGAACTTTGCTTCAGGGAAAGGGCTGCTGCTGCTTCAGCATGTGAGGAGCGCAGCCACACGTTTCACCTTCTTCAGTATGTTGGTTTACAGGATGAGAGAGATCCTGAAACCTCACTCTAATAGGCTGAGGTGCTGTGCTCGGTGGCCTGCTGGGACCAAGGCCCGTCAGGGCAAGGCGAATAGGCCTTTGTCAGGCCTTCGTCAGGGCTTTGTCGGGGAGGGGCCAGGAGCCCTGCTCGCTTCAATCCCCTCACCGATAGACAGTTGCAGAAACTAGGATACAAGAACCTTTCCTGGATGGGGTTTTGATTTTCACGAAAAGTGTGTCAGCTTTGCTTTCAGCATGAGTCTGATTTCCAAAAAATGCATTTTGAACAATTTAAAGATTTGATCTGCGTTGGCCGGGAATCGAACCCGGGTCAACTGCTTGGAAGGCAGCTATGCTCACCACTATACCACCAACGCCTGCCTGTCTGGGCTATCTGATGGAGCGGCCCTTAGAAATAAGAATAAGTCATTGGCTGGGAATGAAAAAAGCTTGCGTTTGACGCAGAAGCAGTTCGCATCATGAGGTCTTGCCGGTCAGCCCAACATTTCCCCGGGACCCCTTAAAAAAGGAGCTTGGTTTTAAGTTTGGTTTGATTGAACAGTACATTTTGTTGGCTGGGCTGGGACCCTCTCCTATTTAGCGCAAGAGTGGAACGAGGCAGCAAGTTCAAGGAATGACATTGCATCCAGGCACTTACAGCTCTTTGTGCCCTAATGCCATGACACAAAAACATAATTTGAAAAAAGTTAGCAGAGGATGGTTTCGATCCATCGACCTCTGGGTTATGGGCCCAGCACGCTTCCGCTGCGCCACTCTGCTGGTTGGAGAACAAGAGCTTTTATGGGCTTTTACAGCCTACAAACCGACAACCCTAGACCCAGTTTCGAGTGAAGCGGGCAGTAGGCCTTACAAAGCCAAACAACCTGCAACCACGCACTCCCATCCCATGGCCTTTTGCAGACAGGCCTCATTTCTCTAGCTCACACCCTAACTGCCAACACCCCTTCCCCTTCTCTCTCTGTCTCTCTCTCTCTGTCTCTCTCTCTCATTCTCTCTCTCTCGCAAATAGATACTTTACTTCCCAGGTGCAACAAAACAAGCCTTCTCGAGCTGGCAGATATGGGAAGGAAGGAAGGAAGGGCCAGTTTGGAAACTCAACTCAATTACCATAAATCCCCTGCTAAGGGTTATGGGAGGGAGGAATGAAGGAACTTTGCTTCAGGGAAAGGGCTGCTGCTGCTTCAGCATGTGAGGAGCGCAGCCACACGTTTCACCTTCTTCAGTATGTTGGTTTACAGGATGAGAGAGATCCTGAAACCTCACTCTAATAGGCTGAGGTGCTGTGCTCGGTGGCCTGCTGGGACCAAGGCCCGTCAGGGCAAGGCGAATAGGCCTTTGTCAGGCCTTCGTCAGGGCTTTGTCGGGGAGGGGCCAGGAGCCCTGCTCGCTTCAATCCCCTCACCGATAGACAGTTGCAGAAACTAGGATGCAAGAACCTTTCCTGGATGGGGTTTTGATTTTCACGAAAAGTGTGTCAGCTTTGCTTTCAGCATGAGTCTGATTTCCAAAAAATGCATTTTGAACAATTTAAAGATTTGATCTGCGTTGGCCGGGAATCGAACCCGGGTCAACTGCTTGGAAGGCAGCTATGCTCACCACTATACCACCAACGCCTGCCTGTCTGGGCTATCTGATGGAGCGGCCCTTAGAAAAAAGAATAAGTCATTGGCTGGGAATGAAAAAAGCTTGCGTTTGACGCAGAAGCAGTTCGCATCATGAGGTCTTGCCGGTCAGCCCAACATTTCCCCGGGACCCCTTAAAAAAGGAGCTTGGTTTTAAGTTTGGTTTGATTGAACAGTACATTTTGTTGGCTGGGCTGGGACCCTCTCCTATTTAGCGCAAGAGTGGAACGAGGCAGCAAGTTCAAGGAATGACATTGCATCCAGGCACTTACAGCTCTTTGTGCCCTAATGCCATGACACAAAAACATAATTTGAAAAAAGTTAGCAGAGGATGGTTTCGATCCATCGACCTCTGGGTTATGGGCCCAGCACGCTTCCGCTGCGCCACTCTGCTGGTTGGAGAACAAGAGCTTTTCTGGGCTTTTACAGCCTACAAACCGACAACCCTAGACCCAGTTTCGAGTGAAGCGGGCAGTAGGCCTTACAAAGCCAAACAACCTGCAACCACGCACTCCCATCCCATGGCCTTTTGCAGACAGGCCTCATTTCTCTAGCTCACACCCTAACTGCCAACACCCCTTCCCCTTCTCTCTCTGTCTCTCTCTCTCTGTCTCTCTCTCTCATTCTCTCTCTCTCGCAAATAGATACTTTACTTCCCAGGTGCAACAAAACAAGCCTTCTCGAGCTGGCAGATATGGGAAGGAAGGAAGGAAGGGCCAGTTTGGAAACTCAACTCAATTACCATAAATCCCCTGCTAAGGGTTATGGGAGGGAGGAATGAAGGAACTTTGCTTCAGGGAAAGGGCTGCTGCTGCTTCAGCATGTGAGGAGCGCAGCCACACGTTTCACCTTCTTCAGTATGTTGGTTTACAGGATGAGAGAGATCCTGAAACCTCACTCTAATAGGCTGAGGTGCTGTGCTCGGTGGCCTGCTGGGACCAAGGCCCGTCAGGGCAAGGCGAATAGGCCTTTGTCAGGCCTTCGTCAGGGCTTTGTCGGGGAGGGGCCAGGAGCCCTGCTCGCTTCAATCCCCTCACCGATAGACAGTTGCAGAAACTAGGATGCAAGAACCTTTCCTGGATGGGGTTTTGATTTTCACGAAAAGTGTGTCAGCTTTGCTTTCAGCATGAGTCTGATTTCCCAAAAATGCATTTTGAACAATTTAAAGATTTGATCTGCGTTGGCCGGGAATCGAACCCGGGTCAACTGCTTGGAAGGCAGCTATGCTCACCACTATACCACCAACGCCTGCCTGTCTGGACTATCTGATGGAGCGGCCCTTAGAAATAAGAATAAGTCATTGGCTGGGAATGAAAAAAGCTTGCATTTGACGCAGAAGCAGTTCGCATCATGAGGTCTTGCCGGTCAGCCCAACATTTCCCCGGGACCCCTTAAAAAAGGAGCTTGGTTTTAAGTTTGGTTTGATTGAACAGTACATTTTGTTGGCTGGGCTGGGACCCTCTCCTATTTAGCGCAAGAGTGGAACGAGGCAGCAAGTTCAAGGAATGACATTGCATCCAGGCACTTACAGCTCTTTGTGCCCTAATGCCATGACACAAAAACATAATTTGAAAAAAGTTAGCAGAGGATGGTTTCGATCCATCGACCTCTGGGTTATGGGCCCAGCACGCTTCCGCTGCGCCACTCTGCTGGTTGGAGAACAAGAGCTTTTATGGGCTTTTACAGCCTACAAACCGACAACCCTAGACCCAGTTTCGAGTGAAGCGGGCAGTAGGCCTTACAAAGCCAAACAACCTGCAACCACGCACTCCCATCCCATGGCCTTTTGCAGACAGGCCTCATTTCTCTAGCTCACACCCTAACTGCCAACACCCCTTCCCCTTCTCTCTCTGTCTCTCTCTCTCTGTCTCTCTCTCTCATTCTCTCTCTCTCGCAAATAGATACTTTACTTCCCAGGTGCAACAAAACAAGCCTTCTCGAGCTGGCAGATATGGGAAGGAAGGAAGGAAGGGCCAGTTTGGAAACTCAACTCAATTACCATAAATCCCCTGCTAAGGGTTATGGGAGGGAGGAATGAAGGAACTTTGCTTCAGGGAAAGGGCTGCTGCTGCTTCAGCATGTGAGGAGCGCAGCCACACGTTTCACCTTCTTCAGTATGTTGGTTTACAGGATGAGAGAGATCCTGAAACCTCACTCTAATAGGCTGAGGTGCTGTGCTCGGTGGCCTGCTGGGACCTTGGCCCGTCAGGGCAAGGCGAATAGGCCTTTGTCAGGCCTTTGTCGGGGAGGGGCCAGGAGCCCTGCTCGCTTCAATCCCCTCACCGATAGACAGTTGCAGAAACTAGGATGCAAGAACCTTTCCTGGATGGGGTTTTGATTTTCACGAAAAGTGTGTCAGCTTTGCTTTCAGCATGAGTCTGATTTCCAAAAAATGCATTTTGAACAATTTAAAGATTTGATCTGCGTTGGCCGGGAATCAAACCCGGGTCAACTGCTTGGAAGGCAGCTATGCTCACCACTATACCACCAACGCCTGCCTGTCTGGGCTACCTGATGGAGCGGCCCTTAGAAATAAGAATAAGTCATTGGCTGGGAATGAAAAAAGCTTGCGCGTTTGACGCAGAAGCAGTTCGCATCATGAGGTCTTGCCGGTCAGCCCAACATTTCCCCGGGACCCCTTAAAAAAGGAGCTTGGTTTTAAGTTTGGTTTGATTGAACAGTACATTTTGTTGGCTGGGCTGGGACCCTCTCCTATTTAGCGCAAGAGTGGAACGAGGCAGCAAGTTCAAGGAATGACATTGCATCCAGGCACTTACAGCTCTTTGTGCCCTAATGCCATGACACAAAAACATAATTTGAAAAAAGTTAGCAGAGGATGGTTTCGATCCATCGACCTCTGGGTTATGGGCCCAGCACGCTTCCGCTGCGCCACTCTGCTGGTTGGAGAACAAAAGCTTTTCTGGGCTTTTACAGCCTACAAACCGACAACCCTAGACCCATTTTCGAGTGAAGCGGGCAGTAGGCCTTACAAAGCCAAACAACCTGCAACCACGCACTCCCATCCCATGGCCTTTTGCAGACAGGCCTCATTTCTCTAGCTCACACCCTAACTGCCAACACCCCTTCCCCTTCTCTCTCTGTCTCTCTCTCTCTGTCTCTCTCTCTCATTCTCTCTCTCTCGCAAATAGATACTTTACTTCCCAGGTGCAACAAAACAAGCCTTCTCGAGCTGGCAGATATGGGAAGGAAGGAAGGAAGGGCCAGTTTGGAAACTCAACTCAATTACCATAAATCCCCTGCTAAGGGTTATGGGAGGGAGGAATGAAGGAACTTTGCTTCAGGGAAAGGGCTGCTGCTGCTTCAGCATGTGAGGAGCGCAGCCACACGTTTCACCTTCTTCAGTATGTTGGTTTACAGGATGAGAGAGATCCTGAAACCTCACTCTAATAGGCTGAGGTGCTGTGCTCGGTGGCCTGCTGGGACCAAGGCCCGTCAGGGCAAGGCGAATAGGCCTTTGTCAGGCCTTCGTCAGGGCTTTGTCGGGGAGGGGCCAGGAGCCCTGCTCGCTTCAATCCCCTCACCGATAGACAGTTGCAGAAACTAGGATGCAAGAACCTTTCCTGGATGGGGTTTTGATTTTCACGAAAAGTGTGTCAGCTTTGCTTTCAGCATGAGTCTGATTTCCAAAAAATGCATTTTGAACAATTTAAAGATTTGATCTGCGTTGGCCGGGAATCGAACCCGGGTCAACTGTTTGGAAGGCAGCTATGCTCACCACTATACCACCAACGCCTGCCTGTCTGGGCTATCTGATGGAGCGGCCCTTAGAAAAAAGAATAAGTCATTGGCTGGGAATGAAAAAAGCTTGCGTTTGACGCAGAAGCAGTTCGCATCATGAGGTCTTGCCGGTCAGCCCAACATTTCCCCGGGACCCCTTAAAAAAGGAGCTTGGTTTTAAGTTTGGTTTGATTGAACAGTACATTTTGTTGGCTGGGCTGGGACCCTCTCCTATTTAGCGCAAGAGTGGAACGAGGCAGCAAGTTCAAGGAATGACATTGCATCCAGGCACTTACAGCTCTTTGTGCCCTAATGCCATGACACAAAAACATAATTTGAAAAAAGTTAGCAGAGGATGGTTTCGATCCATCGACCTCTGGGTTATGGGCCCAGCACGCTTCCGCTGCGCCACTCTGCTGGTTGGAGAACAAGAGCTTTTCTGGGCTTTTACAGCCTACAAACCGACAACCCTAGACCCAGTTTCGAGTGAAGCGGGCAGTAGGCCTTACAAAGCCAAACAACCTGCAACCACGCACTCCCATCCCATGGCCTTTTGCAGACAGGCCTCATTTCTCTAGCTCACACCCTAACTGCCAACACCCCTTCCCCTTCTCTCTCTGTCTCTCTCTCTCTGTCTCTCTCTCTCATTCTCTCTCTCTCGCAAATAGATACTTTACTTCCCAGGTGCAACAAAACAAGCCTTCTCGAGCTGGCAGATATGGGAAGGAAGGAAGGAAGGGCCAGTTTGGAAACTCAACTCAATTACCATAAATCCCCTGCTAAGGGTTATGGGAGGGAGGAATGAAGGAACTTTGCTTCAGGGAAAGGGCTGCTGCTGCTTCAGCATGTGAGGAGCGCAGCCACACGTTTCACCTTCTTCAGTATGTTGGTTTACAGGATGAGAGAGATCCTGAAACCTCACTCTAATAGGCTGAGGTGCTGTGCTCGGTGGCCTGCTGGGACCAAGGCCCGTCAGGGCAAGGCGAATAGGCCTTTGTCAGGCCTTCGTCAGGGCTTTGTCGGGGAGGGGCCAGGAGCCCTGCTCGCTTCAATCCCCTCACCGATAGACAGTTGCAGAAACTAGGATGCAAGAACCTTTCCTGGATGGGGTTTTGATTTTCACGAAAAGTGTGTCAGCTTTGCTTTCAGCATGAGTCTGATTTCCAAAAAATGCATTTTGAACAATTTAAAGATTTGATCTGCGTTGGCCGGGAATCGAACCCGGGTCAACTGCTTGGAAGGCAGCTATGCTCACCACTATACCACCAACGCCTGCCTGTCTGGACTATCTGATGGAGCGGCCCTTAGAAATAAGAATAAGTCATTGGCTGGGAATGAAAAAAGCTTGCATTTGACGCAGAAGCAGTTCGCATCATGAGGTCTTGCCGGTCAGCCCAACATTTCCCCGGGACCCCTTAAAAAAGGAGCTTGGTTTTAAGTTTGGTTTGATTGAACAGTACATTTTGTTGGCTGGGCTGGGACCCTCTCCTATTTAGCGCAAGAGTGGAACGAGGCAGCAAGTTCAAGGAATGACATTGCATCCAGGCACTTACAGCTCTTTGTGCCCTAATGCCATGACACAAAAACATAATTTGAAAAAAGTTAGCAGAGGATGGTTTCGATCCATCGACCTCTGGGTTATGGGCCCAGCACGCTTCCGCTGCGCCACTCTGCTGGTTGGAGAACAAGAGCTTTTATGGGCTTTTACAGCCTACAAACCGACAACCCTAGACCCAGTTTCGAGTGAAGCGGGCAGTAGGCCTTACAAAGCCAAACAACCTGCAACCACGCACTCCCATCCCATGGCCTTTTGCAGACAGGCCTCATTTCTCTAGCTCACACCCTAACTGCCAACACCCCTTCCCCTTCTCTCTCTGTCTCTCTCTCTCTGTCTCTCTCTCTCATTCTCTCTCTCTCGCAAATAGATACTTTACTTCCCAGGTGCAACAAAACAAGCCTTCTCGAGCTGGCAGATATGGGAAGGAAGGAAGGAAGGGCCAGTTTGGAAACTCAACTCAATTACCATAAATCCCCTGCTAAGGGTTATGGGAGGGAGGAATGAAGGAACTTTGCTTCAGGGAAAGGGCTGCTGCTGCTTCAGCATGTGAGGAGCGCAGCCACACGTTTCACCTTCTTCAGTATGTTGGTTTACAGGATGAGAGAGATCCTGAAACCTCACTCTAATAGGCTGAGGTGCTGTGCTCGGTGGCCTGCTGGGACCTTGGCCCGTCAGGGCAAGGCGAATAGGCCTTTGTCAGGCCTTTGTCGGGGAGGGGCCAGGAGCCCTGCTCGCTTCAATCCCCTCACCGATAGACAGTTGCAGAAACTAGGATGCAAGAACCTTTCCTGGATGGGGTTTTGATTTTCACGAAAAGTGTGTCAGCTTTGCTTTCAGCATGAGTCTGATTTCCAAAAAATGCATTTTGAACAATTTAAAGATTTGATCTGCGTTGGCCGGGAATCAAACCCGGGTCAACTGCTTGGAAGGCAGCTATGCTCACCACTATACCACCAACGCCTGCCTGTCTGGGCTATCTGATGGAGCGGCCCTTAGAAATAAGAATAAGTCATTGGCTGGGAATGAAAAAAGCTTGCGCGTTTGACGCAGAAGCAGTTCGCATCATGAGGTCTTGCCGGTCAGCCCAACATTTCCCCGGGACCCCTTAAAAAAGGAGCTTGGTTTTAAGTTTGGTTTGATTGAACAGTACATTTTGTTGGCTGGGCTGGGACCCTCTCCTATTTAGCGCAAGAGTGGAACGAGGCAGCAAGTTCAAGGAATGACATTGCATCCAGGCACTTACAGCTCTTTGTGCCCTAATGCCATGACACAAAAACATAATTTGAAAAAAGTTAGCAGAGGATGGTTTCGATCCATCGACCTCTGGGTTATGGGCCCAGCACGCTTCCGCTGCGCCACTCTGCTGGTTGGAGAACAAAAGCTTTTCTGGGCTTTTACAGCCTACAAACCGACAACCCTAGACCCATTTTCGAGTGAAGCGGGCAGTAGGCCTTACAAAGCCAAACAACCTGCAACCACGCACTCCCATCCCATGGCCTTTTGCAGACAGGCCTCATTTCTCTAGCTCACACCCTAACTGCCAACACCCCTTCCCCTTCTCTCTCTGTCTCTCTCTCTCTGTCTCTCTCTCTCATTCTCTCTCTCTCGCAAATAGATACTTTACTTCCCAGGTGCAACAAAACAAGCCTTCTCGAGCTGGCAGATATGGGAAGGAAGGAAGGAAGGGCCAGTTTGGAAACTCAACTCAATTACCATAAATCCCCTGCTAAGGGTTATGGGAGGGAGGAATGAAGGAACTTTGCTTCAGGGAAAGGGCTGCTGCTGCTTCAGCATGTGAGGAGCGCAGCCACACGTTTCACCTTCTTCAGTATGTTGGTTTACAGGATGAGAGAGATCCTGAAACCTCACTCTAATAGGCTGAGGTGCTGTGCTCGGTGGCCTGCTGGGACCTTGGCCCGTCAGGGCAAGGCGAATAGGCCTTTGTCAGGCCTTTGTCGGGGAGGGGCCAGGAGCCCTGCTCGCTTCAATCCCCTCACCGATAGACAGTTGCAGAAACTAGGATGCAAGAACCTTTCCTGGATGGGGTTTTGATTTTCACGAAAAGTGTGTCAGCTTTGCTTTCAGCATGAGTCTGATTTCCAAAAAATGCATTTTGAACATTTAAAGATTTGATCTGCGTTGGCCAGGAATCGAACCGGGGTCAACTGCTTGGAAGGCAGCTATGCTCACCACTATACCACCAACGCCTGCCTGTCTGGGCTATCTGATGGAGCGGCCCTTAGAAATAAGAATAAGTCATTGGCTGGGAATGAAAAAAGCTTGCGTTTGACGCAGAAGCAGTTCGCATCATGAGGTCTTGCCGGTCAGCCCAACATTTCCCCGGGACCCCTTAAAAAAGGAGCTTGGTTTTAAGTTTGGTTTGATTGAACAGTACATTTTGTTGGCTGGGCTGGGACCCTCTCCTATTTAGCGCAAGAGTGGAACGAGGCAGCAAGTTCAAGGAATGACATTGCATCCAGGCACTTACAGCTCTTTGTGCCCTAATGCCATGACACAAAAACATAATTTGAAAAAAGTTAGCAGAGGATGGTTTCGATCCATCGACCTCTGGGTTATGGGCCCAGCACGCTTCCGCTGCGCCACTCTGCTGGTTGGAGAACAAGAGCTTTTCTGGGCTTTTACAGCCTACAAACCGACAACCCTAGACCCAGTTTCGAGTGAAGCGGGCAGTAGGCCTTACAAAGCCAAACAACCTGCAACCACGCACTCCCATCCCATGGCCTTTTGCAGACAGGCCTCATTTCTCTAGCTCACACCCTAACTGCCAACACCCCTTCCCCTTCTCTCTCTGTCTCTCTCTCTCTGTCTCTCTCTCTCATTCTCTCTCTCTCGCAAATAGATACTTTACTTCCCAGGTGCAACAAAACAAGCCTTCTTGAGCTGGCAGATATGGGAAGGAAGGAAGGAAGGGCCAGTTTGGAAACTCAACTCAATTACCATAAATCCCCTGCTAAGGGTTATGGGAGGGAGGAATGAAGGAACTTTGCTTCAGGGAAAGGGCTGCTGCTGCTTCAGCATGTGAGGAGCGCAGCCACACGTTTCACCTTCTTCAGTATGTTGGTTTACAGGATGAGAGAGATCCTGAAACCTCACTCTAATAGGCTGAGGTGCTGTGCTCGGTGGCCTGCTGGGACCAAGGCCCGTCAGGGCAAGGCGAATAGGCCTTTGTCAGGCCTTCGTCAGGGCTTTGTCGGGGAGGGGCCAGGAGCCCTGCTCGCTTCAATCCCCTCACCGATAGACAGTTGCAGAAACTAGGATGCAAGAACCTTTCCTGGATGGGGTTTTGATTTTCACGAAAAGTGTGTCAGCTTTGCTTTCAGCATGAGTCTGATTTCCAAAAAATGCATTTTGAACAATTTAAAGATTTGATCTGCGTTGGCCGGGAATCGAACCCGGGTCAACTGCTTGGAAGGCAGCTATGCTCACCACTATACCACCAACGCCTGCCTGTCTGGGCTATCTGATGGAGCGGCCCTTAGAAATAAGAATAAGTCATTGGCTGGGAATGAAAAAAGCTTGCGTTTGACGCAGAAGCAGTTCGCATCATGAGGTCTTGCCGGTCAGCCCAACATTTCCCCGGGACCCCTTAAAAAAGGAGCTTGGTTTTAAGTTTGGTTTGATTGAACAGTACATTTTGTTGGCTGGGCTGGGACCCTCTCCTATTTAGCGCAAGAGTGGAACGAGGCAGCAAGTTCAAGGAATGACATTGCATCCAGGCACTTACAGCTCTTTGTGCCCTAATGCCATGACACAAAAACATAATTTGAAAAAAGTTAGCAGAGGATGGTTTCGATCCATCGACCTCTGTGTTATGGGCCCAGCACGCTTCCGCTGCGCCACTCTGCTGGTTGGAGAACAAGAGCTTTTCTGGGCTTTTACAGCCTACAAACCGACAACCCTAGACCCAGTTTCGAGTGAAGCGGGCAGTAGGCCTTACAAAGCCAAACAACCTGCAACCACGCACTCCCATCCCATGGCCTTTTGCAGACAGGCCTCATTTCTCTAGCTCACACCCTAACTGCCAACACCCCTTCCCCTTCTCTCTCTGTCTCTCTCTCTCTGTCTCTCTCTCTCATTCTCTCTCTCTCGCAAATAGATACTTTACTTCCCAGGTGCAACAAAACAAGCCTTCTCGAGCTGGCAGATATGGGAAGGAAGGAAGGAAGGGCCAGTTTGGAAACTCAACTCAATTACCATAAATCCCCTGCTAAGGGTTATGGGAGGGAGGAATGAAGGAACTTTGCTTCAGGGAAAGGGCTGCTGCTGCTTCAGCATGTGAGGAGCGCAGCCACACGTTTCACCTTCTTCAGTATGTTGGTTTACAGGATGAGAGAGATCCTGAAACCTCACTCTAATAGGCTGAGGTGCTGTGCTCGGTGGCCTGCTGGGACCAAGGCCCGTCAGGGCAAGGCGAATAGGCCTTTGTCAGGCCTTCGTCAGGGCTTTGTCGGGGAGGGGCCAGGAGCCCTGCTCGCTTCAATCCCCTCACCGATAGACAGTTGCAGAAACTAGGATGCAAGAACCTTTCCTGGATGGGGTTTTGATTTTCACGAAAAGTGTGTCAGCTTTGCTTTCAGCATGAGTCTGATTTCCAAAAAATGCATTTTGAACAATTTAAAGATTTGATCTGCGTTGGCCGGGAATCGAACCCGGGTCAACTGCTTGGAAGGCAGCTATGCTCACCACTATACCACCAACGCCTGCCTGTCTGGACTATCTGATGGAGCGGCCCTTAAAAATAAGAATAAGTCATTGGCTGGGAATGAAAAAAGCTTGCATTTGACGCAGAAGCAGTTCGCATCATGAGGTCTTGCCGGTCAGCCCAACATTTCCCCGGGACCCCTTAAAAAAGGAGCTTGGTTTTAAGTTTGGTTTGATTGAACAGTACATTTTGTTGGCTGGGCTGGGACCCTCTCCTATTTAGCGCAAGAGTGGAACGAGGCAGCAAGTTCAAGGAATGACATTGCATCCAGGCACTTACAGCTCTTTGTGCCCTAATGCCATGACACAAAAACATAATTTGAAAAAAGTTAGCAGAGGATGGTTTCGATCCATCGACCTCTGGGTTATGGGCCCAGCACGCTTCCGCTGCGCCACTCTGCTGGTTGGAGAACAAGAGCTTTTATGGGCTTTTACAGCCTACAAACCGACAACCCTAGACCCAGTTTCGAGTGAAGCGGGCAGTAGGCCTTACAAAGCCAAACAACCTGCAACCACGCACTCCCATCCCATGGCCTTTTGCAGACAGGCTTCATTTCTCTAGCTCACACCCTAACTGCCAACACCCCTTCCCCTTCTCTCTCTGTCTCTCTCTCTCTGTCTCTCTCTCTCATTCTCTCTCTCTCGCAAATAGATACTTTACTTCCCAGGTGCAACAAAACAAGCCTTCTCGAGCTGGCAGATATGGGAAGGAAGGAAGGAAGGGCCAGTTTGGAAACTCAACTCAATTACCATAAATCCCCTGCTAAGGGTTATGGGAGGGAGGAATGAAGGAACTTTGCTTCAGGGAAAGGGCTGCTGCTGCTTCAGCATGTGAGGAGCGCAGCCACACGTTTCACCTTCTTCAGTATGTTGGTTTACAGGATGAGAGAGATCCTGAAACCTCACTCTAATAGGCTGAGGTGCTGTGCTCGGTGGCCTGCTGGGACCAAGGCCCGTCAGGGCAAGGCGAATAGGCCTTTGTCAGGCCTTCGTCAGGGCTTTGTCGGGGAGGGGCCAGGAGCCCTGCTCGCTTCAATCCCCTCACCGATAGACAGTTGCAGAAACTAGGATACAAGAACCTTTCCTGGATGGGGTTTTGATTTTCACGAAAAGTGTGTCAGCTTTGCTTTCAGCATGAGTCTGATTTCCAAAAAATCGATTTTGAACAATTTAAAGATTTGATCTGCGTTGGCCGGGAATCGAACCCGGGTCAACTGCTTGGATGGCAGCTATGCTCACCACTATACCACCAACGCCTGCCTGTCTGGGCTATCTGATGGAGCGGCCCTTAGAAATAAGAATAAGTCATTGGCTGGGAATGAAAAAAGCTTGCGTTTGACGCAGAAGCAGTTCGCATCATGAGGTCTTGCCGGTCAGCCCAACATTTCCCCGGGACCCCTTAAAAAAGGAGCTTGGTTTTAAGTTTGGTTTGATTGAACAGTACATTTTGTTGGCTGGGCTGGGACCCTCTCCTATTTAGCGCAAGAGTGGAACGAGGCAGCAAGTTCAAGGAATGACATTGCATCCAGGCACTTACAGCTCTTTGTGCCCTAATGCCATGACACAAAAACATAATTTGAAAAAAGTTAGCAGAGGATGGTTTCGATCCATCGACCTCTGGGTTATGGGCCCAGCACGCTTCCGCTGCGCCACTCTGCTGGTTGGAGAACAAGAGCTTTTAAGGGCTTTTACAGCCTACAAACCGACAACCCTAGACCCAGTTTCGAGTGAAGCGGGCAGTAGGCCTTACAAAGCCAAACAACCTGCAACCACGCACTCCCATCCCATGGCCTTTTGCAGACAGGCCTCATTTCTCTAGCTCACACCCTAACTGCCAACACCCCTTCCCCTTCTCTCTCTCTCTCTCTCTCTCTGTCTCTCTCTCTCATTCTCTCTCTCTCGCAAATAGATACTTTACTTCCCAGGTGCAACAAAACAAGCCTTCTCGAGCTGGCAGATATGGGAAGGAAGGAAGGAAGGGCCAGTTTGGAAACTCAACTCAATTACCATAAATCCCCTGCTAAGGGTTATGGGAGGGAGGAATGAAGGAACTTTGCTTCAGGGAAAGGGCTGCTGCTGCTTCAGCATGTGAGGAGCGCAGCCACACGTTTCACCTTCTTCAGTATGTTGGTTTACAGGATGAGAGAGATCCTGAAACCTCACTCTAATAGGCTGAGGTGCTGTGCTCGGTGGCCTGCTGGGACCAAGGCCCGTCAGGGCAAGGCGAATAGGCCTTTGTCAGGCCTTCGTCAGGGCTTTGTCGGGGAGGGGCCAGGAGCCCTGCTCGCTTCAATCCCGTCACCGATAGACAGTTGCAGAAACTAGGATGCAAGAACCTTTCCTGGATGGGGTTTTGATTTTCACGAAAAGTGTGTCAGCTTTGCTTTCAGCATGAGTCTGATTTCCAAAAAATGCATTTTGAACAATTTAAAGATTTGATCTGCGTTGGCCGGGAATCGAACCCGGGTCAACTGCTTGGAAGGCAGCTATGCTCACCACTATACCACCAACGCCTGCCTGTCTGGGCTATCTGATGGAGCGGCCCTTAGAAAAAAGAATAAGTCATTGGCTGGGAATGGAAAAAGCTTGCGTTTGACGCAGAAGCAGTTCGCATCATGAGGTCTTGCCGGTCAGCCCAACATTTCCCCGGGACCCCTTAAAAAAGGAGCTTGGTTTTAAGTTTGGTTTGATTGAACAGTACATTTTGTTGGCTGGGCTGGGACCCTCTCCTATTTAGCGCAAGAGTGGAACGAGGCAGCAAGTTCAAGGAATGACATTGCATCCAGGCACTTACAGCTCTTTGTGCCCTAATGCCATGACACAAAAACATAATTTGAAAAAAGTTAGCAGAGGATGGTTTCGATCCATCGACCTCTGGGTTATGGGCCCAGCACGCTTCCGCTGCGCCACTCTGCTGGTTGGAGGACAAGAGCTTTTCTGGGCTTTTACAGCCTACAAACCGACAACCCTAGACCCAGTTTCGAGTGAAGCGGGCAGTAGGCCTTACAAAGCCAAACAACCTGCAACCACGCACTCCCATCCCATGGCCTTTTGCAGACAGGCCTCATTTCTCTAGCTCACACCCTAACTGCCAACACCCCTTCCCCTTCTCTCTCTGTCTCTCTCTCTCTGTCTCTCTCTCTCATTCTCTCTCTCTCGCAAATAGATACTTTACTTCCCAGGTGCAACAAAACAAGCCTTCTCGAGCTGGCAGATATGGGAAGGAAGGAAGGAAGGGCCAGTTTGGAAACTCAACTCAATTACCATAAATCCCCTGCTAAGGGTTATGGGAGGGAGGAATGAAGGAACTTTGCTTCAGGGAAAGGGCTGCTGCTGCTTCAGCATGTGAGGAGCGCAGCCACACGTTTCACCTTCTTCAGTATGTTGGTTTACAGGATGAGAGAGATCCTGAAACCTCACTCTAATAGGCTGAGGTGCTGTGCTCGGTGGCCTGCTGGGACCAAGGCCCGTCAGGGCAAGGCGAATAGGCCTTTGTCAGGCCTTCGTCAGGGCTTTGTCGGGGAGGGGCCAGGAGCCCTGCTCGCTTCAATCCCCTCACCGATAGACAGTTGCAGAAACTAGGATGCAAGAACCTTTCCTGGATGGGGTTTTGATTTTCACGAAAAGTGTGTCAGCTTTGCTTTCAGCATGAGTCTGATTTCCCAAAAATGCATTTTGAACAATTTAAAGATTTGATCTGCGTTGGCCGGGAATCGAACCCGGGTCAACTGCTTGGAAGGCAGCTATGCTCACCACTATACCACCAACGCCTGCCTGTCTGGACTATCTGATGGAGCGGCCCTTAGAAATAAGAATAAGTCATTGGCTGGGAATGAAAAAAGCTTGCATTTGACGCAGAAGCAGTTCGCATCATGAGGTCTTGCCGGTCAGCCCAACATTTCCCCGGGACCCCTTAAAAAAGGAGCTTGGTTTTAAGTTTGGTTTGATTGAACAGTACATTTTGTTGGCTGGGCTGGGACCCTCTCCTATTTAGCGCAAGAGTGGAACGAGGCAGCAAGTTCAAGGAATGACATTGCATCCAGGCACTTACAGCTCTTTGTGCCCTAATGCCATGACACAAAAACATAATTTGAAAAAAGTTAGCAGAGGATGGTTTCGATCCATCGACCTCTGGGTTATGGGCCCAGCACGCTTCCGCTGCGCCACTCTGCTGGTTGGAGAACAAGAGCTTTTATGGGCTTTTACAGCCTACAAACCGACAACCCTAGACCCAGTTTCGAGTGAAGCGGGCAGTAGGCCTTACAAAGCCAAACAACCTGCAACCACGCACTCCCATCCCATGGCCTTTTGCAGACAGGCCTCATTTCTCTAGCTCACACCCTAACTGCCAACACCCCTTCCCCTTCTCTCTCTGTCTCTCTCTCTCTGTCTCTCTCTCTCATTCTCTCTCTCTCGCAAATAGATACTTTACTTCCCAGGTGCAACAAAACAAGCCTTCTCGAGCTGGCAGATATGGGAAGGAAGGAAGGAAGGGCCAGTTTGGAAACTCAACTCAATTACCATAAATCCCCTGCTAAGGGTTATGGGAGGGAGGAATGAAGGAACTTTGCTTCAGGGAAAGGGCTGCTGCTGCTTCAGCATGTGAGGAGCGCAGCCACACGTTTCACCTTCTTCAGTATGTTGGTTTACAGGATGAGAGAGATCCTGAAACCTCACTCTAATAGGCTGAGGTGCTGTGCTCGGTGGCCTGCTGGGACCTTGGCCCGTCAGGGCAAGGCGAATAGGCCTTTGTCAGGCCTTTGTCGGGGAGGGGCCAGGAGCCCTGCTCGCTTCAATCCCCTCACCGATAGACAGTTGCAGAAACTAGGATGCAAGAACCTTTCCTGGATGGGGTTTTGATTTTCACGAAAAGTGTGTCAGCTTTGCTTTCAGCATGAGTCTGATTTCCAAAAAATGCATTTTGAACAATTTAAAGATTTGATCTGCGTTGGCCGGGAATCAAACCCGGGTCAACTGCTTGGAAGGCAGCTATGCTCACCACTATACCACCAACGCCTGCCTGTCTGGGCTATCTGATGGAGCGGCCCTTAGAAATAAGAATAAGTCATTGGCTGGGAATGAAAAAAGCTTGCGCGTTTGACGCAGAAGCAGTTCGCATCATGAGGTCTTGCCGGTCAGCCCAACATTTCCCCGGGACCCCTTAAAAAAGGAGCTTGGTTTTAAGTTTGGTTTGATTGAACAGTACATTTTGTTGGCTGGGCTGGGACCCTCTCCTATTTAGCGCAAGAGTGGAACGAGGCAGCAAGTTCAAGGAATGACATTGCATCCAGGCACTTACAGCTCTTTGTGCCCTAATGCCATGACACAAAAACATAATTTGAAAAAAGTTAGCAGAGGATGGTTTCGATCCATCGACCTCTGGGTTATGGGCCCAGCACGCTTCCGCTGCGCCACTCTGCTGGTTGGAGAACAAAAGCTTTTCTGGGCTTTTACAGCCTACAAACCGACAACCCTAGACCCATTTTCGAGTGAAGCGGGCAGTAGGCCTTACAAAGCCAAACAACCTGCAACCACGCACTCCCATCCCATGGCCTTTTGCAGACAGGCCTCATTTCTCTAGCTCACACCCTAACTGCCAACACCCCTTCCCCTTCTCTCTCTGTCTCTCTCTCTCTGTCTCTCTCTCTCATTCTCTCTCTCTCGCAAATAGATACTTTACTTCCCAGGTGCAACAAAACAAGCCTTCTCGAGCTGGCAGATATGGGAAGGAAGGAAGGAAGGGCCAGTTTGGAAACTCAACTCAATTACCATAAATCCCCTGCTAAGGGTTATGGGAGGGAGGAATGAAGGAACTTTGCTTCAGGGAAAGGGCTGCTGCTGCTTCAGCATGTGAGGAGCGCAGCCACACGTTTCACCTTCTTCAGTATGTTGGTTTACAGGATGAGAGAGATCCTGAAACCTCACTCTAATAGGCTGAGGTGCTGTGCTCGGTGGCCTGCTGGGACCTTGGCCCGTCAGGGCAAGGCGAATAGGCCTTTGTCAGGCCTTTGTCGGGGAGGGGCCAGGAGCCCTGCTCGCTTCAATCCCCTCACCGATAGACAGTTGCAGAAACTAGGATGCAAGAACCTTTCCTGGATGGGGTTTTGATTTTCACGAAAAGTGTGTCAGCTTTGCTTTCAGCATGAGTCTGATTTCCAAAAAATGCATTTTGAACATTTAAAGATTTGATCTGCGTTGGCCGGGAATCGAACCGGGGTCAACTGCTTGGAAGGCAGCTATGCTCACCACTATACCACCAACGCCTGCCTGTCTGGGCTATCTGATGGAGCGGCCCTTAGAAATAAGAATAAGTCATTGGCTGGGAATGAAAAAAGCTTGCGTTTGACGCAGAAGCAGTTCGCATCATGAGGTCTTGCCGGTCAGCCCAACATTTCCCCGGGACCCCTTAAAAAAGGAGCTTGGTTTTAAGTTTGGTTTGATTGAACAGTACATTTTGTTGGCTGGGCTGGGACCCTCTCCTATTTAGCGCAAGAGTGGAACAAGGCAGCAAGTTCAAGGAATGACATTGCATCCAGGCACTTACAGCTCTTTGTGCCCTAATGCCATGACACAAAAACATAATTTGAAAAAAGTTAGCAGAGGATGGTTTCGATCCATCTACCTCTGGGTTATGGGCCCAGCACGCTTCCGCTGCGCCACTCTGCTGGTTGGAGAACAAGAGCTTTTCTGGGCTTTTACAGCCTACAAACCGACAACCCTAGACCCAGTTTCGAGTGAAGCGGGCAGTAGGCCTTACAAAGCCAAACAACCTGCAACCACGCACTCCCATCCCATGGCCTTTTGCAGACAGGCCTCATTTCTCTAGCTCACACCCTAACTGCCAACACCCCTTCCCCTTCTCTCTCTGTCTCTCTCTCTCTGTCTCTCTCTCTCATTCTCTCTCTCTCGCAAATAGATACTTTACTTCCCAGGTGCAACAAAACAAGCCTTCTCGAGCTGGCAGATATGGGAAGGAAGGAAGGAAGGGCCAGTTTGGAAACTCAACTCAATTACCATAAATCCCCTGCTAAGGGTTATGGGAGGGAGGAATGAAGGAACTTTGCTTCAGGGAAAGGGCTGCTGCTGCTTCAGCATGTGAGGAGCGCAGCCACACGTTTCACCTTCTTCAGTATGTTGGTTTACAGGATGAGAGAGATCCTGAAACCTCACTCTAATAGGCTGAGGTGCTGTGCTCGGTGGCCTGCTGGGACCAAGGCCCGTCAGGGCAAGGCGAATAGGCCTTTGTCAGGCCTTCGTCAGGGCTTTGTCGGGGAGGGGCCAGGAGCCCTGCTCGCTTCAATCCCCTCACCGATAGACAGTTGCAGAAACTAGGATGCAAGAACCTTTCCTGGATGGGGTTTTGATTTTCACGAAAAGTGTGTCAGCTTTGCTTTCAGCATGAGTCTGATTTCCAAAAAATGCATTTTGAACAATTTAAAGATTTGATCTGCGTTGGCCGGGAATCGAACCCGGGTCAACTGCTTGGAAGGCAGCTATGCTCACCACTATACCACCAACGCCTGCCTGTCTGGGCTATCTGATGGAGCGGCCCTTAGAAATAAGAATAAGTCATTGGCTGGGAATGAAAAAAGCTTGCGTTTGACGCAGAAGCAGTTCGCATCATGAGGTCTTGCCGGTCAGCCCAACATTTCCCCGGGACCCCTTAAAAAAGGAGCTTGGTTTTAAGTTTGGTTTGATTGAACAGTACATTTTGTTGGCTGGGCTGGGACCCTCTCCTATTTAGCGCAAGAGTGGAACGAGGCAGCAAGTTCAAGGAATGACATTGCATCCAGGCACTTACAGCTCTTTGTGCCCTAATGCCATGACACAAAAACATAATTTGAAAAAAGTTAGCAGAGGATGGTTTCGATCCATCGACCTCTGGGTTATGGGCCCAGCACGCTTCCGCTGCGCCACTCTGCTGGTTGGAGAACAAGAGCTTTTATGGGCTTTTACAGCCTACAAACCGACAACCCTAGACCCAGTTTCGAGTGAAGCGGGCAGTAGGCCTTACAAAGCCAAACAACCTGCAACCACGCACTCCCATCCCATGGCCTTTTGCAGACAGGCCTCATTTCTCTAGCTCACACCCTAACTGCCAACACCCCTTCCCCTTCTCTCTCTGTCTCTCTCTCTCTGTCTCTCTCTCTCATTCTCTCTCTCTCGCAAATAGATACTTTACTTCCCAGGTGCAACAAAACAAGCCTTCTCGAGCTGGCAGATATGGGAAGGAAGGAAGGAAGGGCCAGTTTGGAAACTCAACTCAATTACCATAAATCCCCTGCTAAGGGTTATGGGAGGGAGGAATGAAGGAACTTTGCTTCAGGGAAAGGGCTGCTGCTGCTTCAGCATGTGAGGAGCGCAGCCACACGTTTCACCTTCTTCAGTATGTTGGTTTACAGGATGAGAGAGATCCTGAAACCTCACTCTAATAGGCTGAGGTGCTGTGCTCGGTGGCCTGCTGGGACCTTGGCCCGTCAGGGCAAGGCGAATAGGCCTTTGTCAGGCCTTTGTCGGGGAGGGGCCAGGAGCCCTGCTCGCTTCAATCCCCTCACCGATAGACAGTTGCAGAAACTAGGATGCAAGAACCTTTCCTGGATGGGGTTTTGATTTTCACGAAAAGTGTGTCAGCTTTGCTTTCAGCATGAGTCTGATTTCCAAAAAATGCATTTTGAACAATTTAAAGATTTGATCTGCGTTGGCCGGGAATCAAACCCGGGTCAACTGCTTGGAAGGCAGCTATGCTCACCACTATACCACCAACGCCTGCCTGTCTGGGCTATCTGATGGAGCGGCCCTTAGAAATAAGAATAAGTCATTGGCTGGGAATGAAAAAAGCTTGCGCGTTTGACGCAGAAGCAGTTCGCATCATGAGGTCTTGCCGGTCAGCCCAACATTTCCCCGGGACCCCTTAAAAAAGGAGCTTGGTTTTAAGTTTGGTTTGATTGAACAGTACATTTTGTTGGCTGGGCTGGGACCCTCTCCTATTTAGCGCAAGAGTGGAACGAGGCAGCAAGTTCAAGGAATGACATTGCATCCAGGCACTTACAGCTCTTTGTGCCCTAATGCCATGACACAAAAACATAATTTGAAAAAAGTTAGCAGAGGATGGTTTCGATCCATCGACCTCTGGGTTATGGGCCCAGCACGCTTCCGCTGCGCCACTCTGCTGGTTGGAGAACAAAAGCTTTTCTGGGCTTTTACAGCCTACAAACCGACAACCCTAGACCCATTTTCGAGTGAAGCGGGCAGTAGGCCTTACAAAGCCAAACAACCTGCAACCACGCACTCCCATCCCATGGCCTTTTGCAGACAGGCCTCATTTCTCTAGCTCACACCCTAACTGCCAACACCCCTTCCCCTTCTCTCTCTGTCTCTCTCTCTCTGTCTCTCTCTCTCATTCTCTCTCTCTCGCAAATAGATACTTTACTTCCCAGGTGCAACAAAACAAGCCTTCTCGAGCTGGCAGATATGGGAAGGAAGGAAGGAAGGGCCAGTTTGGAAACTCAACTCAATTACCATAAATCCCCTGCTAAGGGTTATGGGAGGGAGGAATGAAGGAACTTTGCTTCAGGGAAAGGGCTGCTGCTGCTTCAGCATGTGAGGAGCGCAGCCACACGTTTCACCTTCTTCAGTATGTTGGTTTACAGGATGAGAGAGATCCTGAAACCTCACTCTAATAGGCTGAGGTGCTGTGCTCGGTGGCCTGCTGGGACCTTGGCCCGTCAGGGCAAGGCGAATAGGCCTTTGTCAGGCCTTTGTCGGGGAGGGGCCAGGAGCCCTGCTCGCTTCAATCCCCTCACCGATAGACAGTTGCAGAAACTAGGATGCAAGAACCTTTCCTGGATGGGGTTTTGATTTTCACGAAAAGTGTGTCAGCTTTGCTTTCAGCATGAGTCTGATTTCCAAAAAATGCATTTTGAACATTTAAAGATTTGATCTGCGTTGGCCGGGAATCGAACCGGGGTCAACTGCTTGGAAGGCAGCTATGCTCACCACTATACCACCAACGCCTGCCTGCCTGTCTGGGCTATCTGATGGAGCGGCCCTTAGAAATAAGAATAAGTCATTGGCTGGGAATGAAAAAAGCTTGCGTTTGACGCAGAAGCAGTTCGCATCATGAGGTCTTGCCGGTCAGCCCAACATTTCCCCGGGACCCCTTAAAAAAGGAGCTTGGTTTTAAGTTTGGTTTGATTGAACAGTACATTTTGTTGGCTGGGCTGGGACCCTCTCCTATTTAGCGCAAGAGTGGAACGAGGCAGCAAGTTCAAGGAATGACATTGCATCCAGGCACTTACAGCTCTTTGTGCCCTAATGCCATGACACAAAAACATAATTTGAAAAAAGTTAGCAGAGGATGGTTTCGATCCATCGACCTCTGGGTTATGGGCCCAGCACGCTTCCGCTGCGCCACTCTGCTGGTTGGAGAACAAAAGCTTTTCTGGGCTTTTACAGCCTACAAACCGACAACCCTAGACCCATTTTCGAGTGAAGCGGGCAGTAGGCCTTACAAAGCCAAACAACCTGCAACCACGCACTCCCATCCCATGGCCTTTTGCAGACAGGCCTCATTTCTCTAGCTCACACCCTAACTGCCAACACCCCTTCCCCTTCTCTCTCTGTCTCTCTCTCTCTGTCTCTCTCTCTCATTC
>NC_090937.1:1631752491-1631832491 GCF_040938575.1 Ambystoma mexicanum | reverse complement strand
TCTCATTCTCTCTCTCTCGCAAATAGATACTTTACTTCCCAGGTGCAACAAAACAAGCCTTCTCGAGCTGGCAGATATGGGAAGGAAGGAAGGAAGGGCCAGTTTGGAAACTCAACTCAATTACCATAAATCCCCTGCTAAGGGTTATGGGAGGGAGGAATGAAGGAACTTTGCTTCAGGGAAAGGGCTGCTGCTGCTTCAGCATGTGAGGAGCGCAGCCACACGTTTCACCTTCTTCAGTATGTTGGTTTACAGGATGAGAGAGATCCTGAAACCTCACTCTAATAGGCTGAGGTGCTGTGCTCGGTGGCCTGCTGGGACCTTGGCCCGTCAGGGCAAGGCGAATAGGCCTTTGTCAGGCCTTTGTCGGGGAGGGGCCAGGAGCCCTGCTCGCTTCAATCCCCTCACCGATAGACAGTTGCAGAAACTAGGATGCAAGAACCTTTCCTGGATGGGGTTTTGATTTTCACGAAAAGTGTGTCAGCTTTGCTTTCAGCATGAGTCTGATTCCCAAAAAATGCATTTTGAACAATTTAAAGATTTGATCTGCGTTGGCCGGGAATCGAACCCAGGTCAACTGCTTGGAAGGCAGCTATGCTCACCACTATACCACCAACGCCTGCCTGTCTGGGCTATCTGATGGAGCGGCCCTTAGAAATAAGAATAAGTCATTGGCTGGGAATGAAAAAAGCTTGCGTTTGACGCAGAAGCAGTTCGCATCATGAGGTCTTGCCGGTCAGCCCAACATTTCCCCGGGACCCCTTAAAAAAGGAGCTTGGTTTTAAGTTTGGTTTGATTGAACAGTACATTTTGTTGGCTGGGCTGGGACCCTCTCCTATTTAGCGCAAGAGTGGAACGAGGCAGCAAGTTCAAGGAATGACATTGCATCCAGGCACTTACAGCTCTTTGTGCCCTAATGCCATGACACAAAAACATAATTTGAAAAAAGTTAGCAGAGGATGGTTTCGATCCATCGACCTCTGGGTTATGGGCCCAGCACGCTTCCGCTGCGCCACTCTGCTGGTTGGAGAACAAGAGCTTTTATGGGCTTTTACAGCCTACAAACCGACAACCCTAGACCCAGTTTCGAGTGAAGCGGGCAGTAGGCCTTACAAAGCCAAACAACCTGCAACCACGCACTCCCATCCCATGGCCTTTTGCAGACAGGCCTCATTTCTCTAGCTCACACCCTAACTGCCAACACCCCTTCCCCTTCTCTCTCTGTCTCTCTCTCTCTGTCTCTCTCTCTCATTCTCTCTCTCTCGCAAATAGATACTTTACTTCCCAGGTGCAACAAAACAAGCCTTCTCGAGCTGGCAGATATGGGAAGGAAGGAAGGAAGGGCCAGTTTGGAAACTCAACTCAATTACCATAAATCCCCTGCTAAGGGTTATGGGAGGGAGGAATGAAGGAACTTTGCTTCAGGGAAAGGGCTGCTGCTGCTTCAGCATGTGAGGAGCGCAGCCACACGTTTCACCTTCTTCAGTATGTTGGTTTACAGGATGAGAGAGATCCTGAAACCTCACTCTAATAGGCTGAGGTGCTGTGCTCGGTGGCCTGCTGGGACCAAGGCCCGTCAGGGCAAGGCGAATAGGCCTTTGTCAGGCCTTCGTCAGGGCTTTGTCGGGGAGGGGCCAGGAGCCCTGCTCGCTTCAATCCCCTCACCGATAGACAGTTGCAGAAACTAGGATGCAAGAACCTTTCCTGGATGGGGTTTTGATTTTCACGAAAAGTGTGTCAGCTTTGCTTTCAGCATGAGTCTGATTTCCAAAAAATGCATTTTGAACAATTTAAAGATTTGATCTGCGTTGGCCGGGAATCGAACCCGGGTCAACTGCTTGGAAGGCAGCTATGCTCACCACTATACCACCAACGCCTGCCTGTCTGGGCTATCTGATGGAGCGGCCCTTAGAAATAAGAATAAGTCATTGGCTGGGAATGAAAAAAGCTTGCGTTTGACGCAGAAGCAGTTCGCATCATGAGGTCTTGCCGGTCAGCCCAACATTTCCCCGGGACCCCTTAAAAAAGGAGCTTGGTTTTAAGTTTGGTTTGATTGAACAGTACATTTTGTTGGCTGGGCTGGGACCCTCTCCTATTTAGCGCAAGAGTGGAACGAGGCAGCAAGTTCAAGGAATGACATTGCATCCAGGCACTTACAGCTCTTTGTGCCCTAATGCCATGACACAAAAACATAATTTGAAAAAAGTTAGCAGAGGATGGTTTCAATCCATCGACCTCTGGGTTATGGGCCCAGCACGCTTCCGCTGCACCACTCTGCTGGTTGGAGAACAAGAGCTTTTATGGGCTTTTACAGCCTACAAACCGACAACCCTAGACCCAGTTTCGAGTGAAGCGGGCAGTAGGCCTTACAAAGCCAAACAACCTGCAACCACGCACTCCCATCCCATGGCCTTTTGCAGACAGGCCTCATTTCTCTAGCTCACACCCTAACTGCCAACACCCCTTCCCCTTCTCTCTCTGTCTCTCTCTCTCTGTCTCTCTCTCTCATTCTCTCTCTCTCGCAAATAGATACTTTACTTCCCAGGTGCAACAAAACAAGCCTTCTCGAGCTGGCAGATATGGGAAGGAAGGAAGGAAGGGCCAGTTTGGAAACTCAACTCAATTACCATAAATCCCCTGCTAAGGGTTATGGGAGGGAGGAATGAAGGAACTTTGCTTCAGGGAAAGGGCTGCTGCTGCTTCAGCATGTGAGGAGCGCAGCCACACGTTTCACCTTCTTCAGTATGTTGGTTTACAGGATGAGAGAGATCCTGAAACCTCACTCTAATAGGCTGAGGTGCTGTGCTCGGTGGCCTGCTGGGACCAAGGCCCGTCAGGGCAAGGCGAATAGGCCTTTGTCAGGCCTTCGTCAGGGCTTTGTCGGGGAGGGGCCAGGAGCCCTGCTCGCTTCAATCCCCTCACCGATAGACAGTTGCAGAAACTAGGATACAAGAACCTTTCCTGGATGGGGTTTTGATTTTCACGAAAAGTGTGTCAGCTTTGCTTTCAGCATGAGTCTGATTTCCAAAAAATGCATTTTGAACAATTTAAAGATTTGATCTGCGTTGGCCGGGAATCGAACCCGGGTCAACTGCTTGGAAGGCAGCTATGCTCACCACTATACCACCAACGCCTGCCTGTCTGGGCTATCTGATGGAGCGGCCCTTAGAAATAAGAATAAGTCATTGGCTGGGAATGAAAAAAGCTTGCGTTTGACGCAGAAGCAGTTCGCATCATGAGGTCTTGCCGGTCAGCCCAACATTTCCCCGGGACCCCTTAAAAAAGGAGCTTGGTTTTAAGTTTGGTTTGATTGAACAGTACATTTTGTTGGCTGGGCTGGGACCCTCTCCTATTTAGCGCAAGAGTGGAACGAGGCAGCAAGTTCAAGGAATGACATTGCATCCAGGCACTTACAGCTCTTTGTGCCCTAATGCCATGACACAAAAACATAATTTGAAAAAAGTTAGCAGAGGATGGTTTCGATCCATCGACCTCTGGGTTATGGGCCCAGCACGCTTCCGCTGCGCCACTCTGCTGGTTGGAGAACAAGAGCTTTTATGGGCTTTTACAGCCTACAAACCGACAACCCTAGACCCAGTTTCGAGTGAAGCGGGCAGTAGGCCTTACAAAGCCAAACAACCTGCAACCACGCACTCCCATCCCATGGCCTTTTGCAGACAGGCCTCATTTCTCTAGCTCACACCCTAACTGCCAACACCCCTTCCCCTTCTCTCTCTGTCTCTCTCTCTCTGTCTCTCTCTCTCATTCTCTCTCTCTCGCAAATAGATACTTTACTTCCCAGGTGCAACAAAACAAGCCTTCTCGAGCTGGCAGATATGGGAAGGAAGGAAGGAAGGGCCAGTTTGGAAACTCAACTCAATTACCATAAATCCCCTGCTAAGGGTTATGGGAGGGAGGAATGAAGGAACTTTGCTTCAGGGAAAGGGCTGCTGCTGCTTCAGCATGTGAGGAGCGCAGCCACACGTTTCACCTTCTTCAGTATGTTGGTTTACAGGATGAGAGAGATCCTGAAACCTCACTCTAATAGGCTGAGGTGCTGTGCTCGGTGGCCTGCTGGGACCAAGGCCCGTCAGGGCAAGGCGAATAGGCCTTTGTCAGGCCTTCGTCAGGGCTTTGTCGGGGAGGGGCCAGGAGCCCTGCTCGCTTCAATCCCCTCACCGATAGACAGTTGCAGAAACTAGGATGCAAGAACCTTTCCTGGATGGGGTTTTGATTTTCACGAAAAGTGTGTCAGCTTTGCTTTCAGCATGAGTCTGATTTCCAAAAAATGCATTTTGAACAATTTAAAGATTTGATCTGCGTTGGCCGGGAATCGAACCCGGGTCAACTGCTTGGAAGGCAGCTATGCTCACCACTATACCACCAACGCCTGCCTGTCTGGGCTATCTGATGGAGCGGCCCTTAGAAAAAAGAATAAGTCATTGGCTGGGAATGAAAAAAGCTTGCGTTTGACGCAGAAGCAGTTCGCATCATGAGGTCTTGCCGGTCAGCCCAACATTTCCCCGGGACCCCTTAAAAAAGGAGCTTGGTTTTAAGTTTGGTTTGATTGAACAGTACATTTTGTTGGCTGGGCTGGGACCCTCTCCTATTTAGCGCAAGAGTGGAACGAGGCAGCAAGTTCAAGGAATGACATTGCATCCAGGCACTTACAGCTCTTTGTGCCCTAATGCCATGACACAAAAACATAATTTGAAAAAAGTTAGCAGAGGATGGTTTCGATCCATCGACCTCTGGGTTATGGGCCCAGCACGCTTCCGCTGCGCCACTCTGCTGGTTGGAGAACAAGAGCTTTTCTGGGCTTTTACAGCCTACAAACCGACAACCCTAGACCCAGTTTCGAGTGAAGCGGGCAGTAGGCCTTACAAAGCCAAACAACCTGCAACCACGCACTCCCATCCCATGGCCTTTTGCAGACAGGCCTCATTTCTCTAGCTCACACCCTAACTGCCAACACCCCTTCCCCTTCTCTCTCTGTCTCTCTCTCTCTGTCTCTCTCTCTCATTCTCTCTCTCTCGCAAATAGATACTTTACTTCCCAGGTGCAACAAAACAAGCCTTCTCGAGCTGGCAGATATGGGAAGGAAGGAAGGAAGGGCCAGTTTGGAAACTCAACTCAATTACCATAAATCCCCTGCTAAGGGTTATGGGAGGGAGGAATGAAGGAACTTTGCTTCAGGGAAAGGGCTGCTGCTGCTTCAGCATGTGAGGAGCGCAGCCACACGTTTCACCTTCTTCAGTATGTTGGTTTACAGGATGAGAGAGATCCTGAAACCTCACTCTAATAGGCTGAGGTGCTGTGCTCGGTGGCCTGCTGGGACCAAGGCCCGTCAGGGCAAGGCGAATAGGCCTTTGTCAGGCCTTCGTCAGGGCTTTGTCGGGGAGGGGCCAGGAGCCCTGCTCGCTTCAATCCCCTCACCGATAGACAGTTGCAGAAACTAGGATGCAAGAACCTTTCCTGGATGGGGTTTTGATTTTCACGAAAAGTGTGTCAGCTTTGCTTTCAGCATGAGTCTGATTTCCCAAAAATGCATTTTGAACAATTTAAAGATTTGATCTGCGTTGGCCGGGAATCGAACCCGGGTCAACTGCTTGGAAGGCAGCTATGCTCACCACTATACCACCAACGCCTGCCTGTCTGGACTATCTGATGGAGCGGCCCTTAGAAATAAGAATAAGTCATTGGCTGGGAATGAAAAAAGCTTGCATTTGACGCAGAAGCAGTTCGCATCATGAGGTCTTGCCGGTCAGCCCAACATTTCCCCGGGACCCCTTAAAAAAGGAGCTTGGTTTTAAGTTTGGTTTGATTGAACAGTACATTTTGTTGGCTGGGCTGGGACCCTCTCCTATTTAGCGCAAGAGTGGAACGAGGCAGCAAGTTCAAGGAATGACATTGCATCCAGGCACTTACAGCTCTTTGTGCCCTAATGCCATGACACAAAAACATAATTTGAAAAAAGTTAGCAGAGGATGGTTTCGATCCATCGACCTCTGGGTTATGGGCCCAGCACGCTTCCGCTGCGCCACTCTGCTGGTTGGAGAACAAGAGCTTTTATGGGCTTTTACAGCCTACAAACCGACAACCCTAGACCCAGTTTCGAGTGAAGCGGGCAGTAGGCCTTACAAAGCCAAACAACCTGCAACCACGCACTCCCATCCCATGGCCTTTTGCAGACAGGCCTCATTTCTCTAGCTCACACCCTAACTGCCAACACCCCTTCCCCTTCTCTCTCTGTCTCTCTCTCTCTGTCTCTCTCTCTCATTCTCTCTCTCTCGCAAATAGATACTTTACTTCCCAGGTGCAACAAAACAAGCCTTCTCGAGCTGGCAGATATGGGAAGGAAGGAAGGAAGGGCCAGTTTGGAAACTCAACTCAATTACCATAAATCCCCTGCTAAGGGTTATGGGAGGGAGGAATGAAGGAACTTTGCTTCAGGGAAAGGGCTGCTGCTGCTTCAGCATGTGAGGAGCGCAGCCACACGTTTCACCTTCTTCAGTATGTTGGTTTACAGGATGAGAGAGATCCTGAAACCTCACTCTAATAGGCTGAG
Organism: Ambystoma mexicanum; assembly: GCF_040938575.1. Taxonomy (NCBI): domain Eukaryota; kingdom Metazoa; phylum Chordata; class Amphibia; order Caudata; family Ambystomatidae; genus Ambystoma; species Ambystoma mexicanum. The sequence goes on along the minus strand of NC_090937.1, from coordinate 1,631,825,923 downwards.
GTGCTGTGCTCGGTGGCCTGCTGGGACCTTGGCCCGTCAGGGCAAGGCGAATAGGCCTTTGTCAGGCCTTTGTCGGGGAGGGGCCAGGAGCCCTGCTCGCTTCAATCCCCTCACCGATAGACAGTTGCAGAAACTAGGATGCAAGAACCTTTCCTGGATGGGGTTTTGATTTTCACGAAAAGTGTGTCAGCTTTGCTTTCAGCATGAGTCTGATTTCCAAAAAATGCATTTTGAACAATTTAAAGATTTGATCTGCGTTGGCCGGGAATCAAACCCGGGTCAACTGCTTGGAAGGCAGCTATGCTCACCACTATACCACCAACGCCTGCCTGTCTGGGCTATCTGATGGAGCGGCCCTTAGAAATAAGAATAAGTCATTGGCTGGGAATGAAAAAAGCTTGCGCGTTTGACGCAGAAGCAGTTCGCATCATGAGGTCTTGCCGGTCAGCCCAACATTTCCCCGGGACCCCTTAAAAAAGGAGCTTGGTTTTAAGTTTGGTTTGATTGAACAGTACATTTTGTTGGCTGGGCTGGGACCCTCTCCTATTTAGCGCAAGAGTGGAACGAGGCAGCAAGTTCAAGGAATGACATTGCATCCAGGCACTTACAGCTCTTTGTGCCCTAATGCCATGACACAAAAACATAATTTGAAAAAAGTTAGCAGAGGATGGTTTCGATCCATCGACCTCTGGGTTATGGGCCCAGCACGCTTCCGCTGCGCCACTCTGCTGGTTGGAGAACAAAAGCTTTTCTGGGCTTTTACAGCCTACAAACCGACAACCCTAGACCCATTTTCGAGTGAAGCGGGCAGTAGGCCTTACAAAGCCAAACAACCTGCAACCACGCACTCCCATCCCATGGCCTTTTGCAGACAGGCCTCATTTCTCTAGCTCACACCCTAACTGCCAACACCCCTTCCCCTTCTCTCTCTGTCTCTCTCTCTCTGTCTCTCTCTCTCATTCTCTCTCTCTCGCAAATAGATACTTTACTTCCCAGGTGCAACAAAACAAGCCTTCTCGAGCTGGCAGATATGGGAAGGAAGGAAGGAAGGGCCAGTTTGGAAACTCAACTCAATTACCATAAATCCCCTGCTAAGGGTTATGGGAGGGAGGAATGAAGGAACTTTGCTTCAGGGAAAGGGCTGCTGCTGCATCAGCATGTGAGGAGCGCAGCCACACGTTTCACCTTCTTCAGTATGTTGGTTTACAGGATGAGAGAGATCCTGAAACCTCACTCTAATAGGCTGAGGTGCTGTGCTCGGTGGCCTGCTGGGACCAAGGCCCGTCAGGGCAAGGCGAATAGGCCTTTGTCAGGCCTTTGTCAGAGCTTTGTCGGGGAGGGGCCAGGAGCCCTGCTCGCTTCAATCCCCTCACCGATAGACAGTTGCAGAAACTAGGATGCAAGAACCTTTCCTGGATGGGGTTTTGATTTTCACGAAAAGTGTGTCAGCTTTGCTTTCAGCATGAGTCTGATTTCCAAAAAATGCATTTTGAACAATTTAAAGATTTGATCTGCGTTGGCCGGGAATCGAACCCGGGTCAACTGCTTGGAAGGCAGCTATGCTCACCACTATACCACCAACGCCTGCCTGTCTGGGCTATCTGATGGAGCGGCCCTTAGAAATAAGAATAAGTCATTGGCTGGGAATGAAAAAAGCTTGCGTTTGACGCAGAAGCAGTTCGCATCATGAGGTCTTGCCGGTCAGCCCAACATTTCCCCGGGACCCCTTAAAAAAGGAGCTTGGTTTTAAGTTTGGTTTGATTGAACAGTACATTTTGTTGGCTGGGCTGGGACCCTCTCCTATTTAGCGCAAGAGTGGAACGAGGCAGCAAGTTCAAGGAATGACATTGCATCCAGGCACTTACAGCTCTTTGTGCCCTAATGCCATGACACAAAAACATAATTTGAAAAAAGTTAGCAGAGGATGGTTTCGATCCATCGACCTCTGGGTTATGGGCCCAGCACGCTTCCGCTGCGCCACTCTGCTGGTTGGAGAACAAGAGCTTTTATGGGCTTTTACAGCCTACAAACCGACAACCCTAGACCCAGTTTCGAGTGAAGCGGGCAGTAGGCCTTACAAAGCCAAACAACCTGCAACCACGCACTCCCATCCCATGGCCTTTTGCAGACAGGCCTCATTTCTCTAGCTCACACCCTAACTGCCAACACCCCTTCCCCTTCTCTCTCTGTCTCTCTCTCTCTGTCTCTCTCTGTCATTCTCTCTCTCTCTCGCAAATAGATACTTTACTTCCCAGGTGCAACAAAACAAGCCTTCTCGAGCTGGCAGATATGGGAAGGAAGGAAGGAAGGGCCAGTTTGGAAACTCAACTCAATTACCATAAATCCCCTGCTAAGGGTTATGGGAGGGAGGAATGAAGGAACTTTGCTTCAGGGAAAGGGCTGCTGCTGCTTCAGCATGTGAGGAGCGCAGCCACACGTTTCACCTTCTTCAGTATGTTGGTTTACAGGATGAGAGAGATCCTGAAACCTCACTCTAATAGGCTGAGGTGCTGTGCTCGGTGGCCTGCTGGGACCAAGGCCCGTCAGGGCAAGGCGAATAGGCCTTTGTCAGGCCTTCGTCAGGGCTTTGTCGGGGAGGGGCCAGGAGCCCTGCTCGCTTCAATCCCCTCACCGATAGACAGTTGCAGAAACTAGGATGCAAGAACCTTTCCTGGATGGGGTTTTGATTTTCACGAAAAGTGTGTCAGCTTTGCTTTCAGCATGAGTCTGATTTCCAAAAAATGCATTTTGAACAATTTAAAGATTTGATCTGCGTTGGCCGGGAATCGAACCCGGGTCAACTGCTTGGAAGGCAGCTATGCTCACCACTATACCACCAACGCCTGCCTGTCTGGGCTATCTGATGGAGCGGCCCTTAGAAAAAAGAATAAGTCATTGGCTGGGAATGAAAAAAGCTTGCGTTTGACGCAGAAGCAGTTCGCATCATGAGGTCTTGCCGGTCAGCCCAACATTTCCCCGGGACCCCTTAAAAAAGGAGCTTGGTTTTAAGTTTGGTTTGATTGAACAGTACATTTTGTTGGCTGGGCTGGGACCCTCTCCTATTTAGCGCAAGAGTGGAACGAGGCAGCAAGTTCAAGGAATGACATTGCATCCAGGCACTTACAGCTCTTTGTGCCCTAATGCCATGACACAAAAACATAATTTGAAAAAAGTTAGCAGAGGATGGTTTCGATCCATCGACCTCTGGGTTATGGGCCCAGCACGCTTCCGCTGCGCCACTCTGCTGGTTGGAGAACAAGAGCTTTTCTGGGCTTTTACAGCCTACAAACCGACAACCCTAGACCCAGTTTCGAGTGAAGCGGGCAGTAGGCCTTACAAAGCCAAACAACCTGCAACCACGCACTCCCATCCCATGGCCTTTTGCAGACAGGCCTCATTTCTCTAGCTCACACCCTAACTGCCAACACCCCTTCCCCTTCTCTCTCTGTCTCTCTCTCTCTGTCTCTCTCTCTCATTCTCTCTCTCTCGCAAATAGATACTTTACTTCCCAGGTGCAACAAAACAAGCCTTCTCGAGCTGGCAGATATGGGAAGGAAGGAAGGAAGGGCCAGTTTGGAAACTCAACTCAATTACCATAAATCCCCTGCTAAGGGTTATGGGAGGGAGGAATGAAGGAACTTTGCTTCAGGGAAAGGGCTGCTGCTGCTTCAGCATGTGAGGAGCGCAGCCACACGTTTCACCTTCTTCAGTATGTTGGTTTACAGGATGAGAGAGATCCTGAAACCTCACTCTAATAGGCTGAGGTGCTGTGCTCGGTGGCCTGCTGGGACCAAGGCCCGTCAGGGCAAGGCGAATAGGCCTTTGTCAGGCCTTCGTCAGGGCTTTGTCGGGGAGGGGCCAGGAGCCCTGCTCGCTTCAATCCCCTCACCGATAGACAGTTGCAGAAACTAGGATGCAAGAACCTTTCCTGGATGGGGTTTTGATTTTCACGAAAAGTGTGTCAGCTTTGCTTTCAGCATGAGTCTGATTTCCAAAAAATGCATTTTGAACAATTTAAAGATTTGATCTGCGTTGGCCGGGAATCGAACCCGGGTCAACTGCTTGGAAGGCAGCTATGCTCACCACTATACCACCAACGCCTGCCTGTCTGGACTATCTGATGGAGCGGCCCTTAGAAATAAGAATAAGTCATTGGCTGGGAATGAAAAAAGCTTGCATTTGACGCAGAAGCAGTTCGCATCATGAGGTCTTGCCGGTCAGCCCAACATTTCCCCGGGACCCCTTAAAAAAGGAGCTTGGTTTTAAGTTTGGTTTGATTGAACAGTACATTTTGTTGGCTGGGCTGGGACCCTCTCCTATTTAGCGCAAGAGTGGAACGAGGCAGCAAGTTCAAGGAATGACATTGCATCCAGGCACTTACAGCTCTTTGTGCCCTAATGCCATGACACAAAAACATAATTTGAAAAAAGTTAGCAGAGGATGGTTTCGATCCATCGACCTCTGGGTTATGGGCCCAGCACGCTTCCGCTGCGCCACTCTGCTGGTTGGAGAACAAGAGCTTTTCTGGGCTTTTACAGCCTACAAACCGACAACCCTAGACCCAGTTTCGAGTGAAGCGGGCAGTAGGCCTTACAAAGCCAAACAACCTGCAACCACGCACTCCCATCCCATGGCCTTTTGCAGACAGGCCTCATTTCTCTAGCTCACACCCTAACTGCCAACACCCCTTCCCCTTCTCTCTCTGTCTCTCTCTCTCTGTCTCTCTCTCTCATTCTCTCTCTCTCGCAAATAGATACTTTACTTCCCAGGTGCAACAAAACAAGCCTTCTCGAGCTGGCAGATATGGGAAGGAAGGAAGGAAGGGCCAGTTTGGAAACTCAACTCAATTACCATAAATCCCCTGCTAAGGGTTATGGGAGGGAGGAATGAAGGAACTTTGCTTCAGGGAAAGGGCTGCTGCTGCTTCAGCATGTGAGGAGCGCAGCCACACGTTTCACCTTCTTCAGTATGTTGGTTTACAGGATGAGAGAGATCCTGAAACCTCACTCTAATAGGCTGAGGTGCTGTGCTCGGTGGCCTGCTGGGACCTTGGCCCGTCAGGGCAAGGCGAATAGGCCTTTGTCAGGCCTTTGTCGGGGAGGGGCCAGGAGCCCTGCTCGCTTCAATCCCCTCACCGATAGACAGTTGCAGAAACTAGGATGCAAGAACCTTTCCTGGATGGGGTTTTGATTTTCACGAAAAGTGTGTCAGCTTTGCTTTCAGCATGAGTCTGATTTCCAAAAAATGCATTTTGAACAATTTAAAGATTTGATCTGCGTTGGCCGGGAATCAAACCCGGGTCAACTGCTTGGAAGGCAGCTATGCTCACCACTATACCACCAACGCCTGCCTGTCTGGGCTATCTGATGGAGCGGCCCTTAGAAATAAGAATAAGTCATTGGCTGGGAATGAAAAAAGCTTGCGCGTTTGACGCAGAAGCAGTTCGCATCATGAGGTCTTGCCGGTCAGCCCAACATTTCCCCGGGACCCCTTAAAAAAGGAGCTTGGTTTTAAGTTTGGTTTGATTGAACAGTACATTTTGTTGGCTGGGCTGGGACCCTCTCCTATTTAGCGCAAGAGTGGAACGAGGCAGCAAGTTCAAGGAATGACATTGCATCCAGGCACTTACAGCTCTTTGTGCCCTAATGCCATGACACAAAAACATAATTTGAAAAAAGTTAGCAGAGGATGGTTTCGATCCATCGACCTCTGGGTTATGGGCCCAGCACGCTTCCGCTGCGCCACTCTGCTGGTTGGAGAACAAAAGCTTTTCTGGGCTTTTACAGCCTACAAACCGACAACCCTAGACCCATTTTCGAGTGAAGCGGGCAGTAGGCCTTACAAAGCCAAACAACCTGCAACCACGCACTCCCATCCCATGGCCTTTTGCAGACAGGCCTCATTTCTCTAGCTCACACCCTAACTGCCAACACCCCTTCCCCTTCTCTCTCTGTCTCTCTCTCTCTGTCTCTCTCTCTCATTCTCTCTCTCTCGCAAATAGATACTTTACTTCCCAGGTGCAACAAAACAAGCCTTCTCGAGCTGGCAGATATGGGAAGGAAGGAAGGAAGGGCCAGTTTGGAAACTCAACTCAATTACCATAAATCCCCTGCTAAGGGTTATGGGAGGGAGGAATGAAGGAACTTTGCTTCAGGGAAAGGGCTGCTGCTGCTTCAGCATGTGAGGAGCGCAGCCACACGTTTCACCTTCTTCAGTATGTTGGTTTACAGGATGAGAGAGATCCTGAAACCTCACTCTAATAGGCTGAGGTGCTGTGCTCGGTGGCCTGCTGGGACCTTGGCCCGTCAGGGCAAGGCGAATAGGCCTTTGTCAGGCCTTTGTCGGGGAGGGGCCAGGAGCCCTGCTCGCTTCAATCCCCTCACCGATAGACAGTTGCAGAAACTAGGATGCAAGAACCTTTCCTGGATGGGGTTTTGATTTTCACGAAAAGTGTGTCAGCTTTGCTTTCAGCATGAGTCTGATTTCCAAAAAATGCATTTTGAACATTTAAAGATTTGATCTGCGTTGGCCGGGAATCGAACCGGGGTCAACTGCTTGGAAGGCAGCTATGCTCACCACTATACCACCAACGCCTGCCTGTCTGGGCTATCTGATGGAGCGGCCCTTAGAAATAAGAATAAGTCATTGGCTGGGAATGAAAAAAGCTTGCGTTTGACGCAGAAGCAGTTCGCATCATGAGGTCTTGCCGGTCAGCCCAACATTTCCCCGGGACCCCTTAAAAAAGGAGCTTGGTTTTAAGTTTGGTTTGATTGAACAGTACATTTTGTTGGCTGGGCTGGGACCCTCTCCTATTTAGCGCAAGAGTGGAACAAGGCAGCAAGTTCAAGGAATGACATTGCATCCAGGCACTTACAGCTCTTTGTGCCCTAATGCCATGACACAAAAACATAATTTGAAAAAAGTTAGCAGAGGATGGTTTCGATCCATCTACCTCTGGGTTATGGGCCCAGCACGCTTCCGCTGCGCCACTCTGCTGGTTGGAGAACAAGAGCTTTTCTGGGCTTTTACAGCCTACAAACCGACAACCCTAGACCCAGTTTCGAGTGAAGCGGGCAGTAGGCCTTACAAAGCCAAACAACCTGCAACCACGCACTCCCATCCCATGGCCTTTTGCAGACAGGCCTCATTTCTCTAGCTCACACCCTAACTGCCAACACCCCTTCCCCTTCTCTCTCTGTCTCTCTCTCTCTGTCTCTCTCTCTCATTCTCTCTCTCTCGCAAATAGATACTTTACTTCCCAGGTGCAACAAAACAAGCCTTCTCGAGCTGGCAGATATGGGAAGGAAGGAAGGAAGGGCCAGTTTGGAAACTCAACTCAATTACCATAAATCCCCTGCTAAGGGTTATGGGAGGGAGGAATGAAGGAACTTTGCTTCAGGGAAAGGGCTGCTGCTGCTTCAGCATGTGAGGAGCGCAGCCACACGTTTCACCTTCTTCAGTATGTTGGTTTACAGGATGAGAGAGATCCTGAAACCTCACTCTAATAGGCTGAGGTGCTGTGCTCGGTGGCCTGCTGGGACCAAGGCCCGTCAGGGCAAGGCGAATAGGCCTTTGTCAGGCCTTCGTCAGGGCTTTGTCGGGGAGGGGCCAGGAGCCCTGCTCGCTTCAATCCCCTCACCGATAGACAGTTGCAGAAACTAGGATGCAAGAACCTTTCCTGGATGGGGTTTTGATTTTCACGAAAAGTGTGTCAGCTTTGCTTTCAGCATGAGTCTGATTTCCAAAAAATGCATTTTGAACAATTTAAAGATTTGATCTGCGTTGGCCGGGAATCGAACCCGGGTCAACTGCTTGGAAGGCAGCTATGCTCACCACTATACCACCAACGCCTGCCTGTCTGGGCTATCTGATGGAGCGGCCCTTAGAAATAAGAATAAGTCATTGGCTGGGAATGAAAAAAGCTTGCGTTTGACGCAGAAGCAGTTCGCATCATGAGGTCTTGCCGGTCAGCCCAACATTTCCCCGGGACCCCTTAAAAAAGGAGCTTGGTTTTAAGTTTGGTTTGATTGAACAGTACATTTTGTTGGCTGGGCTGGGACCCTCTCCTATTTAGCGCAAGAGTGGAACGAGGCAGCAAGTTCAAGGAATGACATTGCATCCAGGCACTTACAGCTCTTTGTGCCCTAATGCCATGACACAAAAACATAATTTGAAAAAAGTTAGCAGAGGATGGTTTCGATCCATCGACCTCTGGGTTATGGGCCCAGCACGCTTCCGCTGCGCCACTCTGCTGGTTGGAGAACAAGAGCTTTTATGGGCTTTTACAGCCTACAAACCGACAACCCTAGACCCAGTTTCGAGTGAAGCGGGCAGTAGGCCTTACAAAGCCAAACAACCTGCAACCACGCACTCCCATCCCATGGCCTTTTGCAGACAGGCCTCATTTCTCTAGCTCACACCCTAACTGCCAACACCCCTTCCCCTTCTCTCTCTGTCTCTCTCTCTCTGTCTCTCTCTCTCATTCTCTCTCTCTCGCAAATAGATACTTTACTTCCCAGGTGCAACAAAACAAGCCTTCTCGAGCTGGCAGATATGGGAAGGAAGGAAGGAAGGGCCAGTTTGGAAACTCAACTCAATTACCATAAATCCCCTGCTAAGGGTTATGGGAGGGAGGAATGAAGGAACTTTGCTTCAGGGAAAGGGCTGCTGCTGCTTCAGCATGTGAGGAGCGCAGCCACACGTTTCACCTTCTTCAGTATGTTGGTTTACAGGATGAGAGAGATCCTGAAACCTCACTCTAATAGGCTGAGGTGCTGTGCTCGGTGGCCTGCTGGGACCTTGGCCCGTCAGGGCAAGGCGAATAGGCCTTTGTCAGGCCTTTGTCGGGGAGGGGCCAGGAGCCCTGCTCGCTTCAATCCCCTCACCGATAGACAGTTGCAGAAACTAGGATGCAAGAACCTTTCCTGGATGGGGTTTTGATTTTCACGAAAAGTGTGTCAGCTTTGCTTTCAGCATGAGTCTGATTTCCAAAAAATGCATTTTGAACAATTTAAAGATTTGATCTGCGTTGGCCGGGAATCAAACCCGGGTCAACTGCTTGGAAGGCAGCTATGCTCACCACTATACCACCAACGCCTGCCTGTCTGGGCTATCTGATGGAGCGGCCCTTAGAAATAAGAATAAGTCATTGGCTGGGAATGAAAAAAGCTTGCGCGTTTGACGCAGAAGCAGTTCGCATCATGAGGTCTTGCCGGTCAGCCCAACATTTCCCCGGGACCCCTTAAAAAAGGAGCTTGGTTTTAAGTTTGGTTTGATTGAACAGTACATTTTGTTGGCTGGGCTGGGACCCTCTCCTATTTAGCGCAAGAGTGGAACGAGGCAGCAAGTTCAAGGAATGACATTGCATCCAGGCACTTACAGCTCTTTGTGCCCTAATGCCATGACACAAAAACATAATTTGAAAAAAGTTAGCAGAGGATGGTTTCGATCCATCGACCTCTGGGTTATGGGCCCAGCACGCTTCCGCTGCGCCACTCTGCTGGTTGGAGAACAAAAGCTTTTCTGGGCTTTTACAGCCTACAAACCGACAACCCTAGACCCATTTTCGAGTGAAGCGGGCAGTAGGCCTTACAAAGCCAAACAACCTGCAACCACGCACTCCCATCCCATGGCCTTTTGCAGACAGGCCTCATTTCTCTAGCTCACACCCTAACTGCCAACACCCCTTCCCCTTCTCTCTCTGTCTCTCTCTCTCTGTCTCTCTCTCTCATTCTCTCTCTCTCGCAAATAGATACTTTACTTCCCAGGTGCAACAAAACAAGCCTTCTCGAGCTGGCAGATATGGGAAGGAAGGAAGGAAGGGCCAGTTTGGAAACTCAACTCAATTACCATAAATCCCCTGCTAAGGGTTATGGGAGGGAGGAATGAAGGAACTTTGCTTCAGGGAAAGGGCTGCTGCTGCTTCAGCATGTGAGGAGCGCAGCCACACGTTTCACCTTCTTCAGTATGTTGGTTTACAGGATGAGAGAGATCCTGAAACCTCACTCTAATAGGCTGAGGTGCTGTGCTCGGTGGCCTGCTGGGACCTTGGCCCGTCAGGGCAAGGCGAATAGGCCTTTGTCAGGCCTTTGTCGGGGAGGGGCCAGGAGCCCTGCTCGCTTCAATCCCCTCACCGATAGACAGTTGCAGAAACTAGGATGCAAGAACCTTTCCTGGATGGGGTTTTGATTTTCACGAAAAGTGTGTCAGCTTTGCTTTCAGCATGAGTCTGATTTCCAAAAAATGCATTTTGAACAATTTAAAGATTTGATCTGCGTTGGCCGGGAATCAAACCCGGGTCAACTGCTTGGAAGGCAGCTATGCTCACCACTATACCACCAACGCCTGCCTGTCTGGGCTATCTGATGGAGCGGCCCTTAGAAATAAGAATAAGTCATTGGCTGGGAATGAAAAAAGCTTGCGCGTTTGACGCAGAAGTAGTTCGCATCATGAGGTCTTGCCGGTCAGCCCAACATTTCCCCGGGACCCCTTAAAAAAGGAGCTTGGTTTTAAGTTTGGTTTGATTGAACAGTACATTTTGTTGGCTGGGCTGGGACCCTCTCCTATTTAGCGCAAGAGTGGAACGAGGCAGCAAGTTCAAGGAATGACATTGCATCCAGGCACTTACAGCTCTTTGTGCCCTAATGCCATGACACAAAAACATAATTTGAAAAAAGTTAGCAGAGGATGGTTTCGATCCATCGACCTCTGGGTTATGGGCCCAGCACGCTTCCGCTGCGCCACTCTGCTGGTTGGAGAACAAAAGCTTTTCTGGGCTTTTACAGCCTACAAACCGACAACCCTAGACCCATTTTCGAGTGAAGCGGGCAGTAGGCCTTACAAAGCCAAACAACCTGCAACCACGCACTCCCATCCCATGGCCTTTTGCAGACAGGCCTCATTTCTCTAGCTCACACCCTAACTGCCAACACCCCTTCCCCTTCTCTCTCTGTCTCTCTCTCTCTGTCTCTCTCTCTCATTCTCTCTCTCTCGCAAATAGATACTTTACTTCCCAGGTGCAACAAAACAAGCCTTCTCGAGCTGGCAGATATGGGAAGGAAGGAAGGAAGGGCCAGTTTGGAAACTCAACTCAATTACCATAAATCCCCTGCTAAGGGTTATGGGAGGGAGGAATGAAGGAACTTTGCTTCAGGGAAAGGGCTGCTGCTGCTTCAGCATGTGAGGAGCGCAGCCACACGTTTCACCTTCTTCAGTATGTTGGTTTACAGGATGAGAGAGATCCTGAAACCTCACTCTAATAGGCTGAGGTGCTGTGCTCGGTGGCCTGCTGGGACCTTGGCCCGTCAGGGCAAGGCGAATAGGCCTTTGTCAGGCCTTTGTCGGGGAGGGGCCAGGAGCCCTGCTCGCTTCAATCCCCTCACCGATAGACAGTTGCAGAAACTAGGATGCAAGAACCTTTCCTGGATGGGGTTTTGATTTTCACGAAAAGTGTGTCAGCTTTGCTTTCAGCATGAGTCTGATTTCCAAAAAATGCATTTTGAACATTTAAAGATTTGATCTGCGTTGGCCGGGAATTGAACCGGGGTCAACTGCTTGGAAGGCAGCTATGCTCACCACTATACCACCAACGCCTGCCTGCCTGTCTGGGCTATCTGATGGAGCGGCCCTTAGAAATAAGAATAAGTCATTGGCTGGGAATGAAAAAAGCTTGCGTTTGACGCAGAAGCAGTTCGCATCATGAGGTCTTGCCGGTCAGCCCAACATTTCCCCGGGACCCCTTAAAAAAGGAGCTTGGTTTTAAGTTTGGTTTGATTGAACAGTACATTTTGTTGGCTGGGCTGGGACCCTCTCCTATTTAGCGCAAGAGTGGAACGAGGCAGCAAGTTCAAGGAATGACATTGCATCCAGGCACTTACAGCTCTTTGTGCCCTAATGCCATGACACAAAAACATAATTTGAAAAAAGTTAGCAGAGGATGGTTTCGATCCATCGACCTCTGGGTTATGGGCCCAGCACGCTTCCGCTGCGCCACTCTGCTGGTTGGAGAACAAAAGCTTTTCTGGGCTTTTACAGCCTACAAACCGACAACCCTAGACCCATTTTCGAGTGAAGCGGGCAGTAGGCCTTACAAAGCCAAACAACCTGCAACCACGCACTCCCATCCCATGGCCTTTTGCAGACAGGCCTCATTTCTCTAGCTCACACCCTAACTGCCAACACCCCTTCCCCTTCTCTCTCTGTCTCTCTCTCTCTGTCTCTCTCTCTCATTCTCTCTCTCTCGCAAATAGATACTTTACTTCCCAGGTGCAACAAAACAAGCCTTCTCGAGCTGGCAGATATGGGAAGGAAGGAAGGAAGGGCCAGTTTGGAAACTCAACTCAATTACCATAAATCCCCTGCTAAGGGTTATGGGAGGGAGGAATGAAGGAACTTTGCTTCAGGGAAAGGGCTGCTGCTGCTTCAGCATGTGAGGAGCGCAGCCACACGTTTCACCTTCTTCAGTATGTTGGTTTACAGGATGAGAGAGATCCTGAAACCTCACTCTAATAGGCTGAGGTGCTGTGCTCGGTGGCCTGCTGGGACCAAGGCCCGTCAGGGCAAGGCGAATAGGCCTTTGTCAGGCCTTTGTCGGGGAGGGGCCAGGAGCCCTGCTCGCTTCAATCCCCTCACCGATAGACAGTTGCAGAAACTAGGATGCAAGAACCTTTCCTGGATGGGGTTTTGATTTTCACGAAAAGTGTGTCAGCTTTGCTTTCAGCATGAGTCTGATTTCCAAAAAATGCATTTTGAACATTTAAAGATTTGATCTGCGTTGGCCGGGAATCGAACCGGGGTCAACTGCTTGGAAGGCAGCTATGCTCACCACTATACCACCAACGCCTGCCTGTCTGGGCTATCTGATGGAGCGGCCCTTAGAAATAAGAATAAGTCATTGGCTGGGAATGAAAAAAGCTTGCGTTTGACGCAGAAGCAGTTCGCATCATGAGGTCTTGCCGGTCAGCCCAACATTTCCCCGGGACCCCTTAAAAAAGGAGCTTGGTTTTAAGTTTGGTTTGATTGAACAGTACATTTTGTTGGCTGGGCTGGGACCCTCTCCTATTTAGCGCAAGAGTGGAACAAGGCAGCAAGTTCAAGGAATGACATTGCATCCAGGCACTTACAGCTCTTTGTGCCCTAATGCCATGACACAAAAACATAATTTGAAAAAAGTTAGCAGAGGATGGTTTCGATCCATCTACCTCTGGGTTATGGGCCCAGCACGCTTCCGCTGCGCCACTCTGCTGGTTGGAGAACAAGAGCTTTTCTGGGCTTTTACAGCCTACAAACCGACAACCCTAGACCCAGTTTCGAGTGAAGCGGGCAGTAGGCCTTACAAAGCCAAACAACCTGCAACCACGCACTCCCATCCCATGGCCTTTTGCAGACAGGCCTCATTTCTCTAGCTCACACCCTAACTGCCAACACCCCTTCCCCTTCTCTCTCTGTCTCTCTCTCTCTGTCTCTCTCTCTCATTCTCTCTCTCTCGCAAATAGATACTTTACTTCCCAGGTGCAACAAAACAAGCCTTCTCGAGCTGGCAGATATGGGAAGGAAGGAAGGAAGGGCCAGTTTGGAAACTCAACTCAATTACCATAAATCCCCTGCTAAGGGTTATGGGAGGGAGGAATGAAGGAACTTTGCTTCAGGGAAAGGGCTGCTGCTGCTTCAGCATGTGAGGAGCGCAGCCACACGTTTCACCTTCTTCAGTATGTTGGTTTACAGGATGAGAGAGATCCTGAAACCTCACTCTAATAGGCTGAGGTGCTGTGCTCGGTGGCCTGCTGGGACCAAGGCCCGTCAGGGCAAGGCGAATAGGCCTTTGTCAGGCCTTCGTCAGGGCTTTGTCGGGGAGGGGCCAGGAGCCCTGCTCGCTTCAATCCCCTCACCGATAGACAGTTGCAGAAACTAGGATGCAAGAACCTTTCCTGGATGGGGTTTTGATTTTCACGAAAAGTGTGTCAGCTTTGCTTTCAGCATGAGTCTGATTTCCAAAAAATGCATTTTGAACAATTTAAAGATTTGATCTGCGTTGGCCGGGAATCGAACCCGGGTCAACTGCTTGGAAGGCAGCTATGCTCACCACTATACCACCAACGCCTGCCTGTCTGGGCTATCTGATGGAGCGGCCCTTAGAAATAAGAATAAGTCATTGGCTGGGAATGAAAAAAGCTTGCGTTTGACGCAGAAGCAGTTCGCATCATGAGGTCTTGCCGGTCAGCCCAACATTTCCCCGGGACCCCTTAAAAAAGGAGCTTGGTTTTAAGTTTGGTTTGATTGAACAGTACATTTTGTTGGCTGGGCTGGGACCCTCTCCTATTTAGCGCAAGAGTGGAACGAGGCAGCAAGTTCAAGGAATGACATTGCATCCAGGCACTTACAGCTCTTTGTGCCCTAATGCCATGACACAAAAACATAATTTGAAAAAAGTTAGCAGAGGATGGTTTCGATCCATCGACCTCTGGGTTATGGGCCCAGCACGCTTCCGCTGCGCCACTCTGCTGGTTGGAGAACAAAAGCTTTTCTGGGCTTTTACAGCCTACAAACCGACAACCCTAGACCCATTTTCGAGTGAAGCGGGCAGTAGGCCTTACAAAGCCAAACAACCTGCAACCACGCACTCCCATCCCATGGCCTTTTGCAGACAGGCCTCATTTCTCTAGCTCACACCCTAACTGCCAACACCCCTTCCCCTTCTCTCTCTGTCTCTCTCTCTCTGTCTCTCTCTCTCATTCTCTCTCTCTCGCAAATAGATACTTTACTTCCCAGGTGCAACAAAACAAGCCTTCTCGAGCTGGCAGATATGGGAAGGAAGGAAGGAAGGGCCAGTTTGGAAACTCAACTCAATTACCATAAATCCCCTGCTAAGGGTTATGGGAGGGAGGAATGAAGGAACTTTGCTTCAGGGAAAGGGCTGCTGCTGCATCAGCATGTGAGGAGCGCAGCCACACGTTTCACCTTCTTCAGTATGTTGGTTTACAGGATGAGAGAGATCCTGAAACCTCACTCTAATAGGCTGAGGTGCTGTGCTCGGTGGCCTGCTGGGACCAAGGCCCGTCAGGGCAAGGCGAATAGGCCTTTGTCAGGCCTTTGTCAGGGCTTTGTCGGGGAGGGGCCAGGAGCCCTGCTCGCTTCAATCCCCTCACCGATAGACAGTTGCAGAAACTAGGATGCAAGAACCTTTCCTGGATGGGGTTTTGATTTTCACGAAAAGTGTGTCAGCTTTGCTTTCAGCATGAGTCTGATTTCCAAAAAATGCATTTTGAACAATTTAAAGATTTGATCTGCGTTGGCCGGGAATCGAACCCGGGTCAACTGCTTGGAAGGCAGCTATGCTCACCACTATACCACCAACGCCTGCCTGTCTGGGCTATCTGATGGAGCGGCCCTTAGAAATAAGAATAAGTCATTGGCTGGGAATGAAAAAAGCTTGCGTTTGACGCAGAAGCAGTTCGCATCATGAGGTCTTGCCGGTCAGCCCAACATTTCCCCGGGACCCCTTAAAAAAGGAGCTTGGTTTTAAGTTTGGTTTGATTGAACAGTACATTTTGTTGGCTGGGCTGGGACCCTCTCCTATTTAGCGCAAGAGTGGAACGAGGCAGCAAGTTCAAGGAATGACATTGCATCCAGGCACTTACAGCTCTTTGTGCCCTAATGCCATGACACAAAAACATAATTTGAAAAAAGTTAGCAGAGGATGGTTTCGATCCATCGACCTCTGGGTTATGGGCCCAGCACGCTTCCGCTGCGCCACTCTGCTGGTTGGAGAACAAGAGCTTTTATGGGCTTTTACAGCCTACAAACCGACAACCCTAGACCCAGTTTCGAGTGAAGCGGGCAGTAGGCCTTACAAAGCCAAACAACCTGCAACCACGCACTCCCATCCCATGGCCTTTTGCAGACAGGCCTCATTTCTCTAGCTCACACCCTAACTGCCAACACCCCTTCCCCTTCTCTCTCTGTCTCTCTCTCTCTGTCTCTCTCTCTCATTCTCTCTCTCTCTCGCAAATAGATACTTTACTTCCCAGGTGCAACAAAACAAGCCTTCTCGAGCTGGCAGATATGGGAAGGAAGGAAGGAAGGGCCAGTTTGGAAACTCAACTCAATTACCATAAATCCCCTGCTAAGGGTTATGGGAGGGAGGAATGAAGGAACTTTGCTTCAGGGAAAGGGCTGCTGCTGCTTCAGCATGTGAGGAGCGCAGCCACACGTTTCACCTTCTTCAGTATGTTGGTTTACAGGATGAGAGAGATCCTGAAACCTCACTCTAATAGGCTGAGGTGCTGTGCTCGGTGGCCTGCTGGGACCAAGGCCCGTCAGGGCAAGGCGAATAGGCCTTTGTCAGGCCTTCGTCAGGGCTTTGTCGGGGAGGGGCCAGGAGCCCTGCTCGCTTCAATCCCCTCACCGATAGACAGTTGCAGAAACTAGGATGCAAGAACCTTTCCTGGATGGGGTTTTGATTTTCACGAAAAGTGTGTCAGCTTTGCTTTCAGCATGAGTCTGATTTCCAAAAAATGCATTTTGAACATTTAAAGATTTGATCTGCGTTGGCCGGGAATCGAACCGGGGTCAACTGCTTGGAAGGCAGCTATGCTCACCACTATACCACCAACGCCTGCCTGTCTGGGCTATCTGATGGAGCGGCCCTTAGAAATAAGAATAAGTCATTGGCTGGGAATGAAAAAAGCTTGCGTTTGACGCAGAAGCAGTTCGCATCATGAGGTCTTGCCGGTCAGTCAAACATTTCCCCGGGACCCCTTAAAAAAGGAGCTTGGTTTTAAGTTTGGTTTGATTGAACAGTACATTTTGTTGGCTGGGCTGGGACCCTCTCCTATTTAGCGCAAGAGTGGAACAAGGCAGCAAGTTCAAGGAATGACATTGCATCCAGGCACTTACAGCTCTTTGTGCCCTAATGCCATGACACAAAAACATAATTTGAAAAAAGTTAGCAGAGGATGGTTTCGATCCATCTACCTCTGGGTTATGGGCCCAGCACGCTTCCGCTGCGCCACTCTGCTGGTTGGAGAACAAGAGCTTTTCTGGGCTTTTACAGCCTACAAACCGACAACCCTAGACCCAGTTTCGAGTGAAGCGGGCAGTAGGCCTTACAAAGCCAAACAACCTGCAACCACGCACTCCCATCCCATGGCCTTTTGCAGACAGGCCTCATTTCTCTAGCTCACACCCTAACTGCCAACACCCCTTCCCCTTCTCTCTCTGTCTCTCTCTCTCTGTCTCTCTCTCTCATTCTCTCTCTCTCGCAAATAGATACTTTACTTCCCAGGTGCAACAAAACAAGCCTTCTCGAGCTGGCAGATATGGGAAGGAAGGAAGGAAGGGCCAGTTTGGAAACTCAACTCAATTACCATAAATCCCCTGCTAAGGGTTATGGGAGGGAGGAATGAAGGAACTTTGCTTCAGGGAAAGGGCTGCTGCTGCTTCAGCATGTGAGGAGCGCAGCCACACGTTTCACCTTCTTCAGTATGTTGGTTTACAGGATGAGAGAGATCCTGAAACCTCACTCTAATAGGCTGAGGTGCTGTGCTCGGTGGCCTGCTGGGACCAAGGCCCGTCAGGGCAAGGCGAATAGGCCTTTGTCAGGCCTTCGTCAGGGCTTTGTCGGGGAGGGGCCAGGAGCCCTGCTCGCTTCAATCCCCTCACCGATAGACAGTTGCAGAAACTAGGATGCAAGAACCTTTCCTGGATGGGGTTTTGATTTTCACGAAAAGTGTGTCAGCTTTGCTTTCAGCATGAGTCTGATTTCCAAAAAATGCATTTTGAACAATTTAAAGATTTGATCTGCGTTGGCCGGGAATCGAACCCGGGTCAACTGCTTGGAAGGCAGCTATGCTCACCACTATACCACCAACGCCTGCCTGTCTGGGCTATCTGATGGAGCGGCCCTTAGAAATAAGAATAAGTCATTGGCTGGGAATGAAAAAAGCTTGCGTTTGACGCAGAAGCAGTTCGCATCATGAGGTCTTGCCGGTCAGCCCAACATTTCCCCGGGACCCCTTAAAAAAGGAGCTTGGTTTTAAGTTTGGTTTGATTGAACAGTACATTTTGTTGGCTGGGCTGGGACCCTCTCCTATTTAGCGCAAGAGTGGAACGAGGCAGCAAGTTCAAGGAATGACATTGCATCCAGGCACTTACAGCTCTTTGTGCCCTAATGCCATGACACAAAAACATAATTTGAAAAAAGTTAGCAGAGGATGGTTTCGATCCATCGACCTCTGGGTTATGGGCCCAGCACGCTTCCGCTGCGCCACTCTGCTGGTTGGAGAACAAAAGCTTTTCTGGGCTTTTACAGCCTACAAACCGACAACCCTAGACCCATTTTCGAGTGAAGCGGGCAGTAGGCCTTACAAAGCCAAACAACCTGCAACCACGCACTCCCATCCCATGGCCTTTTGCAGACAGGCCTCATTTCTCTAGCTCACACCCTAACTGCCAACACCCCTTCCCCTTCTCTCTCTGTCTCTCTCTCTCTGTCTCTCTCTCTCATTCTCTCTCTCTCGCAAATAGATACTTTACTTCCCAGGTGCAACAAAACAAGCCTTCTCGAGCTGGCAGATATGGGAAGGAAGGAAGGAAGGGCCAGTTTGGAAACTCAACTCAATTACCATAAATCCCCTGCTAAGGGTTATGGGAGGGAGGAATGAAGGAACTTTGCTTCAGGGAAAGGGCTGCTGCTGCATCAGCATGTGAGGAGCGCAGCCACACGTTTCACCTTCTTCAGTATGTTGGTTTACAGGATGAGAGAGATCCTGAAACCTCACTCTAATAGGCTGAGGTGCTGTGCTCGGTGGCCTGCTGGGACCAAGGCCCGTCAGGGCAAGGCGAATAGGCCTTTGTCAGGCCTTTGTCAGGGCTTTGTCGGGGAGGGGCCAGGAGCCCTGCTCGCTTCAATCCCCTCACCGATAGACAGTTGCAGAAACTAGGATGCAAGAACCTTTCCTGGATGGGGTTTTGATTTTCACGAAAAGTGTGTCAGCTTTGCTTTCAGCATGAGTCTGATTTCCAAAAAATGCATTTTGAACAATTTAAAGATTTGATCTGCGTTGGCCGGGAATCGAACCCGGGTCAACTGCTTGGAAGGCAGCTATGCTCACCACTATACCACCAACGCCTGCCTGTCTGGGCTATCTGATGGAGCGGCCCTTAGAAATAAGAATAAGTCATTGGCTGGGAATGAAAAAAGCTTGCGTTTGACGCAGAAGCAGTTCGCATCATGAGGTCTTGCCGGTCAGCCCAACATTTCCCCGGGACCCCTTAAAAAAGGAGCTTGGTTTTAAGTTTGGTTTGATTGAACAGTACATTTTGTTGGCTGGGCTGGGACCCTCTCCTATTTAGCGCAAGAGTGGAACGAGGCAGCAAGTTCAAGGAATGACATTGCATCCAGGCACTTACAGCTCTTTGTGCCCTAATGCCATGACACAAAAACATAATTTGAAAAAAGTTAGCAGAGGATGGTTTCGATCCATCGACCTCTGGGTTATGGGCCCAGCACGCTTCCGCTGCGCCACTCTGCTGGTTGGAGAACAAGAGCTTTTATGGGCTTTTACAGCCTACAAACCGACAACCCTAGACCCAGTTTCGAGTGAAGCGGGCAGTAGGCCTTACAAAGCCAAACAACCTGCAACCACGCACTCCCATCCCATGGCCTTTTGCAGACAGGCCTCATTTCTCTAGCTCACACCCTAACTGCCAACACCCCTTCCCCTTCTCTCTCTGTCTCTCTCTCTCTGTCTCTCTCTCTCATTCTCTCTCTCTCTCGCAAATAGATACTTTACTTCCCAGGTGCAACAAAACAAGCCTTCTCGAGCTGGCAGATATGGGAAGGAAGGAAGGAAGGGCCAGTTTGGAAACTCAACTCAATTACCATAAATCCCCTGCTAAGGGTTATGGGAGGGAGGAATGAAGGAACTTTGCTTCAGGGAAAGGGCTGCTGCTGCTTCAGCATGTGAGGAGCGCAGCCACACGTTTCACCTTCTTCAGTATGTTGGTTTACAGGATGAGAGAGATCCTGAAACCTCACTCTAATAGGCTGAGGTGCTGTGCTCGGTGGCCTGCTGGGACCAAGGCCCGTCAGGGCAAGGCGAATAGGCCTTTGTCAGGCCTTCGTCAGGGCTTTGTCGGGGAGGGGCCAGGAGCCCTGCTCGCTTCAATCCCCTCACCGATAGACAGTTGCAGAAACTAGGATGCAAGAACCTTTCCTGGATGGGGTTTTGATTTTCACGAAAAGTGTGTCAGCTTTGCTTTCAGCATGAGTCTGATTTCCAAAAAATGCATTTTGAACAATTTAAAGATTTGATCTGCGTTGGCCGGGAATCGAACCCGGGTCAACTGCTTGGAAGGCAGCTATGCTCACCACTATACCACCAACGCCTGCCTGTCTGGGCTATCTGATGGAGCGGCCCTTAGAAATAAGAATAAGTCATTGGCTGGGAATGAAAAAAGCTTGCGTTTGACGCAGAAGCAGTTCGCATCATGAGGTCTTGCCGGTCAGCCCAACATTTCCCCGGGACCCCTTAAAAAAGGAGCTTGGTTTTAAGTTTGGTTTGATTGAACAGTACATTTTGTTGGCTGGGCTGGGACCCTCTCCTATTTAGCGCAAGAGTGGAACGAGGCAGCAAGTTCAAGGAATGACATTGCATCCAGGCACTTACAGCTCTTTGTGCCCTAATGCCATGACACAAAAACATAATTTGAAAAAAGTTAGCAGAGGATGGTTTCGATCCATCGACCTCTGGGTTATGGGCCCAGCACGCTTCCGCTGCGCCACTCTGCTGGTTGGAGAACAAGAGCTTTTATGGGCTTTTACAGCCTACAAACCGACAACCCTAGACCCAGTTTCGAGTGAAGCGGGCAGTAGGCCTTACAAAGCCAAACAACCTGCAACCACGCACTCCCATCCCATGGCCTTTTGCAGACAGGCCTCATTTCTCTAGCTCACACCCTAACTGCCAACACCCCTTCCCCTTCTCTCTCTGTCTCTCTCTCTCTGTCTCTCTCTCTCATTCTCTCTCTCTCGCAAATAGATACTTTACTTCCCAGGTGCAACAAAACAAGCCTTCTCGAGCTGGCAGATATGGGAAGGAAGGAAGGAAGGGCCAATTTGGAAACTCAACTCAATTACCATAAATCCCCTGCTAAGGGTTATGGGAGGGAGGAATGAAGGAACTTTGCTTCAGGGAAAGGGCTGCTGCTGCTTCAGCATGTGAGGAGCGCAGCCACACGTTTCACCTTCTTCAGTATGTTGGTTTACAGGATGAGAGAGATCCTGAAACCTCACTCTAATAGGCTGAGGTGCTGTGCTCGGTGGCCTGCTGGGACCTTGGCCCGTCAGGGCAAGGCGAATAGGCCTTTGTCAGGCCTTTGTCGGGGAGGGGCCAGGAGCCCTGCTCGCTTCAATCCCCTCACCGATAGACAGTTGCAGAAACTAGGATGCAAGAACCTTTCCTGGATGGGGTTTTGATTTTCACGAAAAGTGTGTCAGCTTTGCTTTCAGCATGAGTCTGATTTCCAAAAAATGCATTTTGAACAATTTAAAGATTTGATCTGCGTTGGCCGGGAATCAAACCCGGGTCAACTGCTTGGAAGGCAGCTATGCTCACCACTATACCACCAACGCCTGCCTGTCTGGGCTATCTGATGGAGCGGCCCTTAGAAATAAGAATAAGTCATTGGCTGGGAATGAAAAAAGCTTGCGCGTTTGACGCAGAAGCAGTTCGCATCATGAGGTCTTGCCGGTCAGCCCAACATTTCCCCGGGACCCCTTAAAAAAGGAGCTTGGTTTTAAGTTTGGTTTGATTGAACAGTACATTTTGTTGGCTGGGCTGGGACCCTCTCCTATTTAGCGCAAGAGTGGAACGAGGCAGCAAGTTCAAGGAATGACATTGCATCCAGGCACTTACAGCTCTTTGTGCCCTAATGCCATGACACAAAAACATAATTTGAAAAAAGTTAGCAGAGGATGGTTTCGATCCATCGACCTCTGGGTTATGGGCCCAGCACGCTTCTGCTGCGCCACTCTGCTGGTTGGAGAACAAAAGCTTTTCTGGGCTTTTACAGCCTACAAACCGACAACCCTAGACCCATTTTCTAGTGAAGCGGGCAGTAGGCCTTACAAAGCCAAACAACCTGCAACCACGCACTCCCATCCCATGGCCTTTTGCAGACAGGCCTCATTTCTCTAGCTCACACCCTAACTGCCAACACCCCTTCCCCTTCTCTCTCTGTCTCTCTCTCTCTGTCTCTCTCTCTCATTCTCTCTCTCTCGCAAATAGATACTTTACTTCCCAGGTGCAACAAAACAAGCCTTCTCGAGCTGGCAGATATGGGAAGGAAGGAAGGAAGGGCCAGTTTGGAAACTCAACTCAATTACCATAAATCCCCTGCTAAGGGTTATGGGAGGGAGGAATGAAGGAACTTTGCTTCAGGGAAAGGGCTGCTGCTGCTTCAGCATGTGAGGAGCGCAGCCACACGTTTCACCTTCTTCAGTATGTTGGTTTACAGGATGAGAGAGATCCTGAAACCTCACTCTAATAGGCTGAGGTGCTGTGCTCGGTGGCCTGCTGGGACCTTGGCCCGTCAGGGCAAGGCGAATAGGCCTTTGGTAGGCCTTTGTCGGGGAGGGGCCAGGAGCCCTGCTCGCTTCAATCCCCTCACCGATAGACAGTTGCAGAAACTAGGATGCAAGAACCTTTCCTGGATGGGGTTTTGATTTTCACGAAAAGTGTGTCAGCTTTGCTTTCAGCATGAGTCTGATTTCCAAAAAATGCATTTTGAACATTTAAAGATTTGATCTGCGTTGGCCGGGAATCGAACCGGGGTCAACTGCTTGGAAGGCAGCTATGCTCACCACTATACCACCAACGCCTGCCTGTCTGGGCTATCTGATGGAGCGGCCCTTAGAAATAAGAATAAGTCATTGGCTGGGAATGAAAAAAGCTTGCGTTTGACGCAGAAGCAGTTCGCATCATGAGGTCTTGCCGGTCAGCCCAACATTTCCCCGGGACCCCTTAAAAAAGGAGCTTGGTTTTAAGTTTGGTTTGATTGAACAGTACATTTTGTTGGCTGGGCTGGGACCCTCTCCTATTTAGCGCAAGAGTGGAACGAGGCAGCAAGTTCAAGGAATGACATTGCATCCAGGCACTTACAGCTCTTTGTGCCCTAATGCCATGACACAAAAACATAATTTGAAAAAAGTTAGCAGAGGATGGTTTCGATCCATCGACCTCTGGGTTATGGGCCCAGCACGCTTCCGCTGCGCCACTCTGCTGGTTGGAGAACAAAAGCTTTTCTGGGCTTTTACAGCCTACAAACCGACAACCCTAGACCCATTTTCGAGTGAAGCGGGCAGTAGGCCTTACAAAGCCAAACAACCTGCAACCACGCACTCCCATCCCATGGCCTTTTGCAGACAGGCCTCATTTCTCTAGCTCACACCCTAACTGCCAACACCCCTTCCCCTTCTCTCTCTGTCTCTCTCTCTCTGTCTCTCTCTCTCATTCTCTCTCTCTCGCAAATAGATACTTTACTTCCCAGGTGCAACAAAACAAGCCTTCTCGAGCTGGCAGATATGGGAAGGAAGGAAGGAAGGGCCAGTTTGGAAACTCAACTCAATTACCATAAATCCCCTGCTAAGGGTTATGGGAGGGAGGAATGAAGGAACTTTGCTTCAGGGAAAGGGCTGCTGCTGCTTCAGCATGTGAGGAGCGCAGCCACACGTTTCACCTTCTTCAGTATGTTGGTTTACAGGATGAGAGAGATCCTGAAACCTCACTCTAATAGGCTGAGGTGCTGTGCTCGGTGGCCTGCTGGGACCTTGGCCCGTCAGGGCAAGGCGAATAGGCCTTTGTCAGGCCTTTGTCGGGGAGGGGCCAGGAGCCCTGCTCGCTTCAATCCCCTCACCGATAGACAGTTGCAGAAACTAGGATGCAAGAACCTTTCCTGGATGGGGTTTTGATTTTCACGAAAAGTGTGTCAGCTTTGCTTTCAGCATGAGTCTGATTTCCAAAAAATGCATTTTGAACAATTTAAAGATTTGATCTGCGTTGGCCGGGAATCGAACCGGGGTCAACTGCTTGGAAGGCAGCTATGCTCACCACTATACCACCAACGCCTGCCTGTCTGGGCTATCTGATGGAGCGGCCCTTAGAAATAAGAATAAGTCATTGGCTGGGAATGAAAAAAGCTTGCGTTTGACGCAGAAGCAGTTCGCATCATGAGGTCTTGCCGGTCAGCCCAACATTTCCCCGGGACCCCTTAAAAAAGGAGCTTGGTTTTAAGTTTGGTTTGATTGAACAGTACATTTTGTTGGCTGGGCTGGGACCCTCTCCTATTTAGCGCAAGAGTGGAACGAGGCAGCAAGTTCAAGGAATGACATTGCATCCAGGCACTTACAGCTCTTTGTGCCCTAATGCCATGACACAAAAACATAATTTGAAAAAAGTTAGCAGAGGATGGTTTCGATCCATCGACCTCTGGGTTATGGGCACAGCACGCTTCCGCTGCGCCACTCTGCTGGTTGGAGAACAAAAGCTTTTATGGGCTTTTACAGCCTACAAACCGACAACCCTAGACCCAGTTTCGAGTGAAGCGGGCAGTAGGCCTTACAAAGCCAAACAACCTGCAACCACGCACTCCCATCCCATGGCCTTTTGCAGACAGGCCTCATTTCTCTAGCTCACACCCTAACTGCCAACACCCCTTCCCCTTCTCTCTCTGTCTCTCTCTCTCTGTCTCTCTCTCTCATTCTCTCTCTCTCGCAAATAGATACTTTACTTCCCAGGTGCAACAAAACAAGCCTTCTCGAGCTGGCAGATATGGGAAGGAAGGAAGGAAGGGCCAGTTTGGAAACTCAACTCAATTACCATAAATCCCCTGCTAAGGGTTATGGGAGGGAGGAATGAAGGAACTTTGCTTCAGGGAAAGGGCTGCTGCTGCTTCAGCATGTGAGGAGCGCAGCCACACGTTTCACCTTCTTCAGTATGTTGGTTTACAGGATGAGAGAGATCCTGAAACCTCACTCTAATAGGCTGAGGTGCTGTGCTCGGTGGCCTGCTGGGACCAAGGCCCGTCAGGGCAAGGCGAATAGGCCTTTGTCAGGCCTTCGTCAGGGCTTTGTCGGGGAGGGGCCAGGAGCCCTGCTCGCTTCAATCCCCTCACCGATAGACAGTTGCAGAAACTAGGATGCAAGAACCTTTCCTGGATGGGGTTTTGATTTTCACGAAAAGTGTGTCAGCTTTGCTTTCAGCATGAGTCTGATTTCCAAAAAATGCATTTTGAACAATTTAAAGATTTGATCTGCGTTGGCCGGGAATCGAACCCGGGTCAACTGCTTGGAAGGCAGCTATGCTCACCACTATACCACCAACGCCTGCCTGTCTGGGCTATCTGATGGAGCGGCCCTTAGAAATAAGAATAAGTCATTGGCTGGGAATGAAAAAAGCTTGCGTTTGACGCAGAAGCAGTTCGCATCATGAGGTCTTGCCGGTCAGCCCAACATTTCCCCGGGACCCCTTAAAAAAGGAGCTTGGTTTTAAGTTTGGTTTGATTGAACAGTACATTTTGTTGGCTGGGCTGGGACCCTCTCCTATTTAGCGCAAGAGTGGAACGAGGCAGCAAGTTCAAGGAATGACATTGCATCCAGGCACTTACAGCTCTTTGTGCCCTAATGCCATGACACAAAAACATAATTTGAAAAAAGTTAGCAGAGGATGGTTTCGATCCATCGACCTCTGGGTTATGGGCCCAGCACGCTTCCGCTGCGCCACTCTGCTGGGTGGAGAACAAGAGCTTTTATTGGCTTTTACAGCCTACAAACCGACAACCCTAGACCCAGTTTCGAGTGAAGCGGGCAGTAGGCCTTACAAAGCCAAACAACCTGCAACCACGCACTCCCATCCCATGGCCTTTTGCAGACAGGCCTCATTTCTCTAGCTCACACCCTAACTGCCAACACCCCTTCCCCTTCTCTCTCTGTCTCTCTCTCTCTGTCTCTCTCTCTCATTCTCTCTCTCTCGCAAATAGATACTTTACTTCCCAGGTGCAACAAAACAAGCCTTCTCGAGCTGGCAGATATGGGAAGGAAGGAAGGAAGGGCCAGTTTGGAAACTCAACTCAATTACCATAAATCCCCTGCTAAGGGTTATGGGAGGGAGGAATGAAGGAACTTTGCTTCAGGGAAAGGGCTGCTGCTGCTTCAGCATGTGAGGAGCGCAGCCACACGTTTCACCTTCTTCAGTATGTTGGTTTACAGGATGAGAGAGATCCTGAAACCTCACTCTAATAGGCTGAGGTGCTGTGCTCGGTGGCCTGCTGGGACCAAGGCCCGTCAGGGCAAGGCGAATAGGCCTTTGTCAGGCCTTCGTCAGGGCTTTGTCGGGGAGGGGCCAGGAGCCCTGCTCGCTTCAATCCCCTCACCGATAGACAGTTGCAGAAACTAGGATGCAAGAACCTTTCCTGGATGGGGTTTTGATTTTCACGAAAAGTGTGTCAGCTTTGCTTTCAGCATGAGTCTGATTTCCAAAAAATGCATTTTGAACAATTTAAAGATTTGATCTGCGTTGGCCGGGAATCGAACCCGGGTCAACTGCTTGGAAGGCAGCTATGCTCACCACTATACCACCAACGCCTGCCTGTCTGGGCTATCTGATGGAGCGGCCCTTAGAAATAAGAATAAGTCATTGGCTGGGAATGAAAAAAGCTTGCGTTTGACGCAGAAGCAGTTCGCATCATGAGGTCTTGCCGGTCAGCCCAACATTTCCCCGGGACCCCTTAAAAAAGGAGCTTGGTTTTAAGTTTGGTTTGATTGAACAGTACATTTTGTTGGCTGGGCTGGGACCCTCTCCTATTTAGCGCAAGAGTGGAACGAGGCAGCAAGTTCAAGGAATGACATTGCATCCAGGCACTTACAGCTCTTTGTGCCCTAATGCCATGACACAAAAACATAATTTGAAAAAAGCTAGCAGAGGATGGTTTCGATCCATCGACCTCTGGGTTATGGGCCCAGCACGCTTCCGCTGCGCCACTCTGCTGGTTGGAGAACAAGAGCTTTTATGGGCTTTTACAGCCTACAAACCGACAACCCTAGACCCAGTTTCGAGTGAAGCGGGCAGTAGGCCTTACAAAGCCAAACAACCTGCAACCACGCACTCCCATCCCATGGCCTTTTGCAGACAGGCCTCATTTCTCTAGCTCACACCCTAACTGCCAACACCCCTTCCCCTTCTCTCTCTGTCTCTCTCTCTCTGTCTCTCTCTCTCATTCTCTCTCTCTCGCAAATAGATACTTTACTTCCCAGGTGCAACAAAACAAGCCTTCTCGAGCTGGCAGATATGGGAAGGAAGGAAGGAAGGGCCAGTTTGGAAACTCAACTCAATTACCATAAATCCCCTGCTAAGGGCTATGGGAGGGAGGAATGAAGGAACTTTGCTTCAGGGAAAGGGCTGCTGCTGCTTCAGCATGTGAGGAGCGCAGCCACACGTTTCACCTTCTTCAGTATGTTGGTTTACAGGATGAGAGAGATCCTGAAACCTCACTCTAATAGGCTGAGGTGCTGTGCTCGGTGGCCTGCTGGGACCAAGGCCCGTCAGGGCAAGGCGAATAGGCCTTTGTCAGGCCTTCGTCAGGGCTTTGTCGGGGAGGGGCCAGGAGCCCTGCTCGCTTCAATCCCCTCACCGATAGACAGTTGCAGAAACTAGGATGCAAGAACCTTTCCTGGATGGGGTTTTGATTTTCACGAAAAGTGTGTCAGCTTTGCTTTGAGCATGAGTCTGATTTCCAAAAAATGCATTTTGAACAATTTAAAGATTTGATCTGCGTTGGCCGGGAATCGAACCCGGGTCAACTGCTTGGAAGGCAGCTATGCTCACCACTATACCACCAACGCCTGCCTGTCTGGGCTATCTGATGGAGCGGCCCTTAGAAATAAGAATAAGTCATTGGCTGGGAATGAAAAAAGCTTGCGTTTGACGCAGAAGCAGTTCGCATCATGAGGTCTTGCCGGTCAGCCCAACATTTCCCCGGGACCCCTTAAAAAAGGAGCTTGGTTTTAAGTTTGGTTTGATTGAACAGTACATTTTGTTGGCTGGGCTGGGACCCTCTCCTATTTAGCGCAAGAGTGGAACGAGGCAGCAAGTTCAAGGAATGACATTGCATCCAGGCACTTACAGCTCTTTGTGCCCTAATGCCATGACACAAAAACATAATTTGAAAAAAGTTAGCAGAGGATGGTTTCGATCCATCGACCTCTGGGTTATGGGCCCAGCACGCTTCCGCTGCGCCACTCTGCTGGTTGGAGAACAAGAGCTTTTATGGGCTTTTACAGCCTACAAACCGACAACCCTAGACCCAGTTTCGAGTGAAGCGGGCAGTAGGCCTTACAAAGCCAAACAACCTGCAACCACGCACTCCCATCCCATGGCCTTTTGCAGACAGGCCTCATTTCTCTAGCTCACACCCTAACTGCCAACACCCCTTCCCCTTCTCTCTCTGTCTCTCTCTCTCTGTCTCTCTCTCTCATTCTCTCTCTCTCGCAAATAGATACTTTACTTCCCAGGTGCAACAAAACAAGCCTTCTCGAGCTGGCAGATATGGGAAGGAAGGAAGGAAGGGCCAGTTTGGAAACTCAACTCAATTACCATAAATCCCCTGCTAAGGGTTATGGGAGGGAGGAATGAAGGAACTTTGCTTCAGGGAAAGGGCTGCTGCTGCTTCAGCATGTGAGGAGCGCAGCCACACGTTTCACCTTCTTCAGTATGTTGGTTTACAGGATGAGAGAGATCCTGAAACCTCACTCTAATAGGCTGAGGTGCTGTGCTCGGTGGCCTGCTGGGACCAAGGCCCGTCAGGGCAAGGCGAATAGGCCTTTGTCAGGCCTTCGTCAGGGCTTTGTCGGGGAGGGGCCAGGAGCCCTGCTCGCTTCAATCCCCTCACCGATAGACAGTTGCAGAAACTAGGATGCAAGAACCTTTCCTGGATGGGGTTTTGATTTTCACGAAAAGTGTGTCAGCTTTGCTTTCAGCATGAGTCTGATTTCCAAAAAATGCATTTAGAACAATTTAAAAATTTGATCTGCGTTGGCCGGGAATCGAACCCGGGTCAACTGCTTGGAAGGCAGCTATGCTCACCACTATACCACCAACGCCTGCCTGTCTGGGCTATCTGATGGAGCGGCCCTTAGAAATAAGAATAAGTCATTGGCTGGGAATGAAAAAAGCTTGCGTTTGACGCAGAAGCAGTTCGCATCATGAGGTCTTGCCGGTCAGCCCAACATTTCCCCGGGACCCCTTAAAAAAGGAGCTTGGTTTTAAGTTTGGTTTGATTGAACAGTACATTTTGTTGGCTGGGCTGGGACCCTCTCCTATTTAGCGCAAGAGTGGAACGAGGCAGCAAGTTCAAGGAATGACATTGCATCCAGGCACTTACAGCTCTTTGTGCCCTAATGCCATGACACAAAAACATAATTTGAAAAAAGTTAGCAGAGGATGGTTTCGATCCATCGACCTCTGGGTTATGGGCCCAGCACGCTTCCGCTGCGCCACTCTGCTGGTTGGAGAACAAGAGCTTTTATGGGCTTTTACAGCCTACAAACCGACAACCCTAGACCCAGTTTCGAGTGAAGCGGGCAGTAGGCCTTACAAAGCCAAACAACCTGCAACCACGCACTCCCATCCCATGGCCTTTTGCAGACAGGCCTCATTTCTCTAGCTCACACCCTAACTGCCAACACCCCTTCCCCTTCTCTCTCTGTCTCTCTCTCTCTGTCTCTCTCTCTCATTCTCTCTCTCTCGCAAATAGATACTTTACTTCCCAGGTGCAACAAAACAAGCCTTCTCGAGCTGGCAGATATGGGAAGGAAGGAAGGAAGGGCCAGTTTGGAAACTCAACTCAATTACCATAAATCCCCTGCTAAGGGTTATGGGAGGGAGGAATGAAGGAACTTTGCTTCAGGGAAAGGGCTGCTGCTGCTTCAGCATGTGAGGAGCGCAGCCACACGTTTCACCTTCTTCAGTATGTTGGTTTACAGGATGAGAGAGATCCTGAAACCT
Source organism: Ambystoma mexicanum (assembly GCF_040938575.1). NCBI lineage: Eukaryota > Metazoa > Chordata > Amphibia > Caudata > Ambystomatidae > Ambystoma > Ambystoma mexicanum. The sequence continues at coordinate 1,631,795,867 of NC_090937.1, read as the reverse complement.
CACTCTAATAGGCTGAGGTGCTGTGCTCGGTGGCCTGCTGGGACCAAGGCCCGTCAGGGCAAGGCGAATAGGCCTTTGTCAGGCCTTTGTCGGGGAGGGGCCAGGAGCCCTGCTCGCTTCAATCCCCTCACCGATAGACAGTTGCAGAAACTAGGATGCAAGAACCTTTCCTGGATGGGGTTTTGATTTTCACGAAAAGTGTGTCAGCTTTGCTTTCAGCATGAGTCTGATTTCCAAAAAATGCATTTTGAACATTTAAAGATTTGATCTGCGTTGGCCGGGAATCGAACCCGGGTCAACTGCTTGGAAGGCAGCTATGCTCACCACTATACCACCAACGCCTGCCTGTCTGGGCTATCTGATGGAGCGGCCCTTAGAAATAAGAATAAGTCATTGGCTGGGAATGAAAAAAGCTTGCGTTTGACGCAGAAGCAGTTCGCATCATGAGGTCTTGCCGGTCAGCCCAACATTTCCCCGGGACCCCTTAAAAAAGGAGCTTGGTTTTAAGTTTGGTTTGATTGAACAGTACATTTTGTTGGCTGGGCTGGGACCCTCTCCTATTTAGCGCAAGAGTGGAACGAGGCAGCAAGTTCAAGGAATGACATTGCATCCAGGCACTTACAGCTCTTTGTGCCCTAATGCCATGACACAAAAACATAATTTGAAAAAAGTTAGCAGAGGATGGTTTCGATCCATCGACCTCTGGGTTATGGGCCCAGCACGCTTCCGCTGCGCCACTCTGCTGGTTGGAGAACAAGAGCTTTTATGGGCTTTTACAGCCTACAAACCGACAACCCTAGACCCAGTTTCGAGTGAAGCGGGCAGTAGGCCTTACAAAGCCAAACAACCTGCAACCACGCACTCCCATCCCATGGCCTTTTGCAGACAGGCCTCATTTCTCTAGCTCACACCCTAACTGCCAACACCCCTTCCCCTTCTCTCTCTGTCTCTCTCTCTCTGTCTCTCTCTCTCATTCTCTCTCTCTCGCAAATAGATACTTTACTTCCCAGGTGCAACAAAACAAGCCTTCTCGAGCTGGCAGATATGGGAAGGAAGGAAGGAAGGGCCAGTTTGGAAACTCAACTCAATTACCATAAATCCCCTGCTAAGGGTTATGGGAGGGAGGAATGAAGGAACTTTGCTTCAGGGAAAGGGCTGCTGCTGCTTCAGCATGTGAGGAGCGCAGCCACACGTTTCACCTTCTTCAGTATGTTGGTTTACAGGATGAGAGAGATCCTGAAACCTCACTCTAATAGGCTGAGGTGCTGTGCTCGGTGGCCTGCTGGGACCAAGGCCCGTCAGGGCAAGGCGAATAGGCCTTTGTCAGGCCTTCGTCAGGGCTTTGTCGGGGAGGGGCCAGGAGCCCTGCTCGCTTCAATCCCCTCACCGATAGACAGTTGCAGAAACTAGGATGCAAGAACCTTTCCTGGATGGGGTTTTGATTTTCACGAAAAGTGTGTCAGCTTTGCTTTCAGCATGAGTCTGATTTCCAAAAAATGCATTTAGAACAATTTAAAAATTTGATCTGCGTTGGCCGGGAATCGAACCCGGGTCAACTGCTTGGAAGGCAGCTATGCTCACCACTATACCACCAACGCCTGCCTGTCTGGGCTATCTGATGGAGCGGCCCTTAGAAATAAGAATAAGTCATTGGCTGGGAATGAAAAAAGCTTGCGTTTGACGCAGAAGCAGTTCGCATCATGAGGTCTTGCCGGTCAGCCCAACATTTCCCCGGGACCCCTTAAAAAAGGAGCTTGGTTTTAAGTTTGGTTTGATTGAACAGTACATTTTGTTGGCTGGGCTGGGACCCTCTCCTATTTAGCGCAAGAGTGGAACGAGGCAGCAAGTTCAAGGAATGACATTGCATCCAGGCACTTACAGCTCTTTGTGCCCTAATGCCATGACACAAAAACATAATTTGAAAAAAGTTAGCAGAGGATGGTTTCGATCCATCGACCTCTGGGTTATGGGCCCAGCACGCTTCCGCTGCGCCACTCTGCTGGTTGGAGAACAAGAGCTTTTATGGGCTTTTACAGCCTACAAACCGACAACCCTAGACCCAGTTTCGAGTGAAGCGGGCAGTAGGCCTTACAAAGCCAAACAACCTGCAACCACGCACTCCCATCCCATGGCCTTTTGCAGACAGGCCTCATTTCTCTAGCTCACACCCTAACTGCCAACACCCCTTCCCCTTCTCTCTCTGTCTCTCTCTCTCTGTCTCTCTCTCTCATTCTCTCTCTCTCGCAAATAGATACTTTACTTCCCAGGTGCAACAAAACAAGCCTTCTCGAGCTGGCAGATATGGGAAGGAAGGAAGGAAGGGCCAGTTTGGAAACTCAACTCAATTACCATAAATCCCCTGCTAAGGGTTATGGGAGGGAGGAATGAAGGAACTTTGCTTCAGGGAAAGGGCTGCTGCTGCTTCAGCATGTGAGGAGCGCAGCCACACGTTTCACCTTCTTCAGTATGTTGGTTTACAGGATGAGAGAGATCCTGAAACCTCACTCTAATAGGCTGAGGTGCTGTGCTCGGTGGCCTGCTGGGACCAAGGCCCGTCAGGGCAAGGCGAATAGGCCTTTGTCAGGCCTTCGTCAGGGCTTTGTCGGGGAGGGGCCAGGAGCCCTGCTCGCTTCAATCCCCTCACCGATAGACAGTTGCAGAAACTAGGATGCAAGAACCTTTCCTGGATGGGGTTTTGATTTTCACGAAAAGTGTGTCAGCTTTGCTTTCAGCATGAGTCTGATTTCCAAAAAATGCATTTTGAACAATTTAAAGATTTGATCTGCGTTGGCCGGGAATCGAACCCGGGTCAACTGCTTGGAAGGCAGCTATGCTCACCACTATACCACCAACGCCTGCCTGTCTGGGCTATCTGATGGAGCGGCCCTTAGAAATAAGAATAAGTCATTGGCTGGGAATGAAAAAAGCTTGCGTTTGACGCAGAAGCAGTTCGCATCATGAGGTCTTGCCGGTCAGCCCAACATTTCCCCGGGACCCCTTAAAAAAGGAGCTTGGTTTTAAGTTTGGTTTGATTGAACAGTACATTTTGTTGGCTGGGCTGGGACCCTCTCCTATTTAGCGCAAGAGTGGAACGAGGCAGCAAGCTCAAGGAATGACATTGCATCCAGGCACTTACAGCTCTTTGTGCCCTAATGCCATGACACAAAAACATAATTTGAAAAAAGTTAGCAGAGGATGGTTTCGATCCATCGACCTCTGGGTTATGGGCCCAGCACGCTTCCGCTGCGCCACTCTGCTGGTTGGAGAACAAGAGCTTTTCTGGGCTTTTACAGCCTACAAACCGACAACCCTAGACCCAGTTTCGAGTGAAGCGGGCAGTAGGCCTTACAAAGCCAAACAACCTGCAACCACGCACTCCCATCCCATGGCCTTTTGCAGACAGGCCTCATTTCTCTAGCTCACACCCTAACTGCCAACACCCCTTCCCCTTCTCTCTCTGTCTCTCTCTCTCTGTCTCTCTCTCTCATTCTCTCTCTCTCGCAAATAGATACTTTACTTCCCAGGTGCAACAAAACAAGCCTTCTCGAGCTGGCAGATATGGGAAGGAAGGAAGGAAGGGCCAGTTTGGAAACTCAACTCAATTACCATAAATCCCCTGCTAAGGGTTATGGGAGGGAGGAATGAAGGAACTTTGCTTCAGGGAAAGGGCTGCTGCTGCTTCAGCATGTGAGGAGCGCAGCCACACGTTTCACCTTCTTCAGTATGTTGGTTTACAGGATGAGAGAGATCCTGAAACCTCACTCTAATAGGCTGAGGTGCTGTGCTCGGTGGCCTGCTGGGACCAAGGCCCGTCAGGGCAAGGCGAATAGGCCTTTGTCAGGCCTTCGTCAGGGCTTTGTTGGGGAGGGGCCAGGAGCCCTGCTCGCTTCAATCCCCTCACCGATAGACAGTTGCAGAAACTAGGATGCAAGAACCTTTCCTGGATGGGGTTTTGATTTTCACGAAAAGTGTGTCAGCTTTGCTTTCAGCATGAGTCAGATTTCCAAAAAATGCATTTTGAACAATTTAAAGATTTGATCTGCGTTGGCCGGGAATCGAACCCGGGTCAACTGCTTGGAAGGCAGCTATGCTCACCACTATACCACCAACGCCTGCCTGTCTGGACTATCTGATGGAGCGGCCCTTAGAAATAAGAATAAGTCATTGGCTGGGAATGAAAAAAGCTTGCATTTGACGCAGAAGCAGTTCGCATCATGAGGTCTTGCCGGTCATCCCAACATTTCCCCGGGACCCCTTAAAAAAGGAGCTTGGTTTTAAGTTTGGTTTGATTGAACAGTACATTTTGTTGGCTGGGCTGGGACCCTCTCCTATTTAGCGCAAGAGTGGAACGAGGCAGCAAGTTCAAGGAATGACATTGCATCCAGGCACTTACAGCTCTTTGTGCCCTAATGCCATGACACAAAAACATAATTTGAAAAAAGTTAGCAGAGGATGGTTTCGATCCATCGACCTCTGGGTTATGGGCCCAGCACGCTTCCGCTGCGCCACTCTGCTGGTTGGAGAACAAGAGCTTTTATGGGCTTTTACAGCCTACAAACCGACAACCCTAGACCCAGTTTCGAGTGAAGCGGGCAGTAGGCCTTACAAAGCCAAACAACCTGCAACCACGCACTCCCATCCCATGGCCTTTTGCAGACAGGCCTCATTTCTCTAGCTCACACCCTAACTGCCAACACCCCTTCCCCTTCTCTCTCTGTCTCTCTCTCTCTGTCTCTCTCTCTCATTCTCTCTCTCTCGCAAATAGATACTTTACTTCCCAGGTGCAACAAAACAAGCCTTCTCGAGCTGGCAGATATGGGAAGGAAGGAAGGAAGGGCCAGTTTGGAAACTCAACTCAATTACCATAAATCCCCTGCTAAGGGTTATGGGAGGGAGGAATGAAGGAACTTTGCTTCAGGGAAAGGGCTGCTGCTGCTTCAGCATGTGAGGAGCGCAGCCACACGTTTCACCTTCTTCAGTATGTTGGTTTACAGGATGAGAGAGATCCTGAAACCTCACTCTAATAGGCTGAGGTGCTGTGCTCGGTGGCCTGCTGGGACCTTGGCCCGTCAGGGCAAGGCGAATAGGCCTTTGTCAGGCCTTTGTCGGGGAGGGGCCAGGAGCCCTGCTCGCTTCAATCCCCTCACCGATAGACAGTTGCAGAAACTAGGATGCAAGAACCTTTCCTGGATGGGGTTTTGATTTTCACGAAAAGTGTGTCAGCTTTGCTTTCAGCATGAGTCTGATTTCCAAAAAATGCATTTTGAACATTTAAAGATTTGATCTGCGTTGGCCCGGAATCGAACCGGGGTCAACTGCTTGGAAGGCAGCTATGCTCACCACTATACCACCAACGCCTGCCTGTCTGGGCTATCTGATGGAGCGGCCCTTAGAAATAAGAATAAGTCATTGGCTGGGAATGAAAAAAGCTTGCGTTTGACGCAGAAGCAGTTCGCATCATGAGGTCTTGCCGGTCAGCCCAACATTTCCCCGGGACCCCTTAAAAAAGGAGCTTGGTTTTAAGTTTGGTTTGATTGAACAGTACATTTTGTTGGCTGGGCTGGGACCCTCTCCTATTTAGCGCAAGAGTGGAACGAGGCAGCAAGTTCAAGGAATGACATTGCATCCAGGCACTTACAGCTCTTTGTGCCCTAATGCCATGACACAAAAACATAATTTGAAAAAAGTTAGCAGAGGATGGTTTCGATCCATCGACCTCTGGGTTATGGGCCCAGCACGCTTCCGCTGCGCCACTCTGCTGGTTGGAGAACAAAAGCTTTTATGGGCTTTTACAGCCTACAAACCGACAACCCTAGACCCATTTTCGAGTGAAGCGGGCAGTAGGCCTTACAAAGCCAAACAACCTGCAACCACGCACTCCCATCCCATGGCCTTTTGCAGACAGGCCTCATTTCTCTAGCTCACACCCTAACTGCCAACACCCCTTCCCGTTCTCTCTCTGTCTCTCTCTCTCTGTCTCTCTCTCTCATTCTCTCTCTCTCGCAAATAGATACTTTACTTCCCAGGTGCAACAAAACAAGCCTTCTCGAGCTGGCAGATATGGGAAGGAAGGAAGGAAGGGCCAGTTTGGAAACTCAACTCAATTACCATAAATCCCCTGCTAAGGGTTATGGGAGGGAGGAATGAAGGAACTTTGCTTCAGGGAAAGGGCTGCTGCTGCTTCAGCATGTGAGGAGCGCAGCCACACGTTTCACCTTCTTCAGTATGTTGGTTTACAGGATGAGAGAGATCCTGAAACCTCACTCTAATAGGCTGAGGTGCTGTGCTCGGTGGCCTGCTGGGACCAAGGCCCGTCAGGGCAAGGCGAATAGGCCTTTGTCAGGCCTTCGTCAGGGCTTTGTCGGGGAGGGGCCAGGAGCCCTGCTCGCTTCAATCCCCTCACCGATAGACAGTTGCAGAAACTAGGATGCAAGAACCTTTCCTGGATGGGGTTTTGATTTTCACGAAAAGTGTGTCAGCTTTGCTTTCAGCATGAGTCTGATTTCCAAAAAATGCATTTTGAACAATTTAAAGATTTGATCTGCGTTGGCCGGGAATCGAACCCGGGTCAACTGCTTGGAAGGCAGCTATGCTCACCACTATACCACCAACGCCTGCCTGTCTGGGCTATCTGATGGAGCGGCCCTTAGAAATAAGAATAAGTCATTGGCTGGGAATGAAAAAAGCTTGCGTTTGACGCAGAAGCAGTTCGCATCATGAGGTCTTGCCGGTCAGCCCAACATTTCCCCGGGACCCCTTAAAAAAGGAGCTTGGTTTTAAGTTTGGTTTGATTGAACAGTACATTTTGTTGGCTGGGCTGGGACCCTCTCCTATTTAGCGCAAGAGTGGAACGAGGCAGCAAGTTCAAGGAATGACATTGCATCCAGGCACTTACAGCTCTTTGTGCCCTAATGCCATGACACAAAAACATAATTTGAAAAAAGTTAGCAGAGGATGGTTTCGATCCATCGACCTCTGGGTTATGGGCCCAGCACGCTTCCGCTGCGCCACTCTGCTGGTTGGAGAACAAAAGCTTTTCTGGGCTTTTACAGCCTACAAACCGACAACCCTAGACCCATTTTCGAGTGAAGTGGGCAGTAGGCCTTACAAAGCCAAACAACCTGCAACCACGCACTCCCATCCCATGGCCTTTTGCAGACAGGCCTCATTTCTCTAGCTCACACCCTAACTGCCAACACCCCTTCCCCTTCTCTCTCTGTCTCTCTCTCTCTGTCTCTCTCTCTCATTCTCTCTCTCTCGCAAATAGATACTTTACTTCCCAGGTGCAACAAAACAAGCCTTCTCGAGCTGGCAGATATGGGAAGGAAGGAAGGAAGGGCCAGTTTGGAAACTCAACTCAATTACCATAAATCCCCTGCTAAGGGTTATGGGAGGGAGGAATGAAGGAACTTTGCTTCAGGGAAAGGGCTGCTGCTGCTTCAGCATGTGAGGAGCGCAGCCACACGTTTCACCTTCTTCAGTATGTTGGTTTACAGGATGAGAGAGATCCTGAAACCTCACTCTAATAGGCTGAGGTGCTGTGCTCGGTGGCCTGCTGGGACCAAGGCCCGTCAGGGCAAGGCGAATAGGCCTTTGTCAGGCCTTCGTCAGGGCTTTGTCGGGGAGGGGCCAGGAGCCCTGCTCGCTTCAATCCCCTCACCGATAGACAGTTGCAGAAACTAGGATGCAAGAACCTTTCCTGGATGGGGTTTTGATTTTCACGAAAAGTGTGTCAGCTTTGCTTTCAGCATGAGTCTGATTTCCAAAAAATGCATTTTGAACAATTTAAAGATTTGATCTGCGTTGGCCGGGAATCGAACCCGGGTCAACTGCTTGGAAGGCAGCTATGCTCACCACTATACCACCAACGCCTGCCTGTCTGGGCTATCTGATGGAGCGGCCCTTAGAAATAAGAATAAGTCATTGGCTGGGAATGAAAAAAGCTTGCGTTTGACGCAGAAGCAGTTCGAGTTTGGAAACTCAACTCAATTACCATAAATCCCCTGCTAAGGGTTATGGGAGGGAGGAATGAAGGAACTTTGCTTCAGGGAAAGGGCTGCTGCTGCTTCAGCATGTGAGGAGCGCAGCCACACGTTTCACCTTCTTCAGTATGTTGGTTTACAGGATGAGAGAGATCCTGAAACCTCACTCTAATAGGCTGAGGTGCTGTGCTCGGTGGCCTGCTGGGACCAAGGCCCGTCAGGGCAAGGCGAATAGGCCTTTGTCAGGCCTTCGTCAGGGCTTTGTCGGGGAGGGGCCAGGAGCCCTGCTCGCTTCAATCCCCTCACCGATAGACAGTTGCAGAAACTAGGATGCAAGAACCTTTCCTGGATGGGGTTTTGATTTTCACGAAAAGTGTGTCAGCTTTGCTTTCAGCATGAGTCTGATTTCCAAAAAATGCATTTTGAACAATTTAAAGATTTGATCTGCGTTGGCCGGGAATCGAACCCGGGTCAACTGCTTGGAAGGCAGCTATGCTCACCACTATACCACCAACGCCTGCCTGTCTGGGCTATCTGATGGAGCGGCCCTTAGAAATAAGAATAAGTCATTGGCTGGGAATGAAAAAAGCTTGCGTTTGACGCAGAAGCAGTTCGCATCATGAGGTCTTGCCGGTCAGCCCAACATTTCCCCGGGACCCCTTAAAAAAGGAGCTTGGTTTTAAGTTTGGTTTGATTGAACAGTACATTTTGTTGGCTGGGCTGGGACCCTCTCCTATTTAGCGCAAGAGTGGAACGAGGCAGCAAGTTCAAGGAATGACATTGCATCCAGGCACTTACAGCTCTTTGTGCCCTAATGCCATGACACAAAAACATAATTTGAAAAAAGTTAGCAGAGGATGGTTTCGATCCATCGACCTCTGGGTTATGGGCCCAGCACGCTTCCGCTGCGCCACTCTGCTGGTTGGAGAACAAAAGCTTTTCTGGGCTTTTACAGCCTACAAACCGACAACCCTAGACCCATTTTCGAGTGAAGCGGGCAGTAGGCCTTACAAAGCCAAACAACCTGCAACCACGAACTCCCATCCCATGGCCTTTTGCAGACAGGCCTCATTTCTCTAGCTCACACCCTAACTGCCAACACCCCTTCCCCTTCTCTCTCTGTCTCTCTCTCTCTGTCTCTCTCTCTCATTCTCTCTCTCTCGCAAATAGATACTTTACTTCCCAGGTGCAACAAAACAAGCCTTCTCGAGCTGGCAGATATGGGAAGGAAGGAAGGAAGGGCCAGTTTGGAAACTCAACTCAATTACCATAAATCCCCTGCTAAGGGTTATGGGAGGGAGGAATGAAGGAACTTTGCTTCAGGGAAAGGGCTGCTGCTGCTTCAGCATGTGAGGAGCGCAGCCACACGTTTCACCTTCTTCAGTATGTTGGTTTACAGGATGAGAGAGATCCTGAAACCTCACTCTAATAGGCTGAGGTGCTGTGCTCGGTGGCCTGCTGGGACCAAGGCCCGTCAGGGCAAGGCGAATAGGCCTTTGTCAGGCCTTCGTCAGGGCTTTGTCGGGGAGGGGCCAGGAGCCCTGCTCGCTTCAATCCCCTCACCGATAGACAGTTGCAGAAACTAGGATGCAAGAACCTTTCCTGGATGGGGTTTTGATTTTCACGAAAAGTGTGTCAGCTTTGCTTTCAGCATGAGTCTGATTTCCAAAAAATGCATTTTGAACAATTTAAAGATTTGATCTGCGTTGGCCGGGAATCGAACCCGGGTCAACTGCTTGGAAGGCAGCTATGCTCACCACTATACCACCAACGCCTGCCTGTCTGGGCTATCTGATGGAGCGGCCCTTAGAAATAAGAATAAGTCATTGGCTGGGAATGAAAAAAGCTTGCGTTTGACGCAGAAGCAGTTCGCATCATGAGGTCTTGCCGGTCAGCCCAACATTTCCCCGGGACCCCTTAAAAAAGGAGCTTGGTTTTAAGTTTGGTTTGATTGAACAGTACATTTTGTTGGCTGGGCTGGGACCCTCTCCTATTTAGCGCAAGAGTGGAACGAGGCAGCAAGTTCAAGGAATGACATTGCATCCAGGCACTTACAGCTCTTTGTGCCCTAATGCCATGACACAAAAACATAATTTGAAAAAAGTTAGCAGAGGATGGTTTCGATCCATCGACCTCTGGGTTATGGGCCCAGCACGCTTCCGCTGCGCCACTCTGCTGGTTGGAGAACAAAAGCTTTTCTGGGCTTTTACAGCCTACAAACCGACAACCCTAGACCCATTTTCGAGTGAAGCGGGCAGTAGGCCTTACAAAGCCAAACAACCTGCAACCACGCACTCCCATCCCATGGCCTTTTGCAGACAGGCCTCATTTCTCTAGCTCACACCCTAACTGCCAACACCCCTTCCCCTTCTCTCTCTGTCTCTCTCTCTCTGTCTCTCTCTCTCATTCTCTCTCTCTCGCAAATAGATACTTTACTTCCCAGGTGCAACAAAACAAGCCTTCTCGAGCTGGCAGATATGGGAAGGAAGGAAGGAAGGGCCAGTTTGGAAACTCAACTCAATTACCATAAATCCCCTGCTAAGGGTTATGGGAGGGAGGAATGAAGGAACTTTGCTTCAGGGAAAGGGCTGCTGCTGCTTCAGCATGTGAGGAGCGCAGCCACACGTTTCACCTTCTTCAGTATGTTGGTTTACAGGATGAGAGAGATCCTGAAACCTCACTCTAATAGGCTGAGGTGCTGTGCTCGGTGGCCTGCTGGGACCTTGGCCCGTCAGGGCAAGGCGAATAGGCCTTTGTCAGGCCTTTGTCGGGGAGGGGCCAGGAGCCCTGCTCGCTTCAATCCCCTCACCGATAGACAGTTGCAGAAACTAGGATGCAAGAACCTTTCCTGGATGGGGTTTTGATTTTCACGAAAAGTGTGTCAGCTTTGCTTTCAGCATGAGTCTGATTTCCAAAAAATGCATTTTGAACATTTAAAGATTTGATCTGCGTTGGCCGGGAATCGAACCGGGGTCAACTGCTTGGAAGGCAGCTATGCTCACCACTATACCACCAACGCCTGCCTGTCTGGGATATCTGATGGAGCGGCCCTTAGAAATAAGAATAAGTCATTGGCTGGGAATGAAAAAAGCTTGCGTTTGACGCAGAAGCAGTTCGCATCATGAGGTCTTGCCGGTCAGCCCAACATTTCCCCGGGACCCCTTAAAAAAGGAGCTTGGTTTTAAGTTTGGTTTGATTGAACAGTACATTTTGTTGGCTGGGCTGGGACCCTCTCCTATTTAGCGCAAGAGTGGAACGAGGCAGCAAGTTCAAGGAATGACATTGCATCCAGGCACTTACAGCTCTTTGTGCCCTAATGCCATGACACAAAAACATAATTTGAAAAAAGTTAGCAGAGGATGGTTTCGATCCATCGACCTCTGGGTTATGGGCCCAGCACGCTTCCGCTGCGCCACTCTGCTGGTTGGAGAACAAAAGCTTTTCTGGGCTTTTACAGCCTACAAACCGACAACCCTAGACCCATTTTCGAGTGAAGCGGGCAGTAGGCCTTACAAAGCCAAACAACCTGCAACCACGCACTCCCATCCCATGGCCTTTTGCAGACAGGCCTCATTTCTCTAGCTCACACCCTAACTGCCAACACCCCTTCCCCTTCTCTCTCTGTCTCTCTCTCTCTGTCTCTCTCTCTCATTCTCTCTCTCTCGCAAATAGATACTTTACTTCCCAGGTGCAACAAAACAAGCCTTCTCGAGCTGGCAGATATGGGAAGGAAGGAAGGAAGGGCCAGTTTGGAAACTCAACTCAATTACCATAAATCCCCTGCTAAGGGTTATGGGAGGGAGGAATGAAGGAACTTTGCTTCAGGGAAAGGGCTGCTGCTGCTTCAGCATGTGAGGAGCGCAGCCACACGTTTCACCTTCTTCAGTATGTTGGTTTACAGGATGAGAGAGATCCTGAAACCTCACTCTAATAGGCTGAGGTGCTGTGCTCGGTGGCCTGCTGGGACCAAGGCCCGTCAGGGCAAGGCGAATAGGCCTTTGTCAGGCCTTCGTCAGGGCTTTGTCGGGGAGGGGCCAGGAGCCCTGCTCGCTTCAATCCCCTCACCGATAGACAGTTGCAGAAACTAGGATGCAAGAACCTTTCCTGGATGGGGTTTTGATTTTCACGAAAAGTGTGTCAGCTTTGCTTTCAGCATGAGTCTGATTTCCAAAAAATGCATTTTGAACAATTTAAAGATTTGATCTGCGTTGGCCGGGAATCGAACCCGGGTCAACTGCTTGGAAGGCAGCTATGCTCACCACTATACCACCAACGCCTGCCTGTCTGGGCTATCTGATGGAGCGGCCCTTAGAAATAAGAATAAGTCATTGGCTGGGAATGAAAAAAGCTTGCGTTTGACGCAGAAGCAGTTCGCATCATGAGGTCTTGCCGGTCAGCCCAACATTTCCCCGGGACCCCTTAAAAAAGGAGCTTGGTTTTAAGTTTGGTTTGATTGAACAGTACATTTTGTTGGCTGGGCTGGGACCCTCTCCTATTTAGCGCAAGAGTGGAACGAGGCAGCAAGTTCAAGGAATGACATTGCATCCAGGCACTTACAGCTCTTTGTGCCCTAATGCCATGACACAAAAACATAATTTGAAAAAAGTTAGCAGAGGATGGTTTCGATCCATCGACCTCTGGGTTATGGGCCCAGCACGCTTCCGCTGCGCCACTCTGCTGGTTGGAGAACAAAAGCTTTTCTGGGCTTTTACAGCCTACAAACCGACAACCCTAGACCCATTTTCGAGTGAAGCGGGCAGTAGGCCTTACAAAGCCAAACAACCTGCAACCACGCACTCCCATCCCATGGCCTTTTGCAGACAGGCCTCATTTCTCTAGCTCACACCCTAACTGCCAACACCCCTTCCCCTTCTCTCTCTGTCTCTCTCTCTCTGTCTCTCTCTCTCATTCTCTCTCTCTCGCAAATAGATACTTTACTTCCCAGGTGCAACAAAACAAGCCTTCTCGAGCTGGCAGATATGGGAAGGAAGGAAGGAAGGGCCAGTTTGGAAACTCAACTCAATTACCATAAATCCCCTGCTAAGGGTTATGGGAGGGAGGAATGAAGGAACTTTGCTTCAGGGAAAGGGCTGCTGCTGCTTCAGCATGTGAGGAGCGCAGCCACACGTTTCACCTTCTTCAGTATGTTGGTTTACAGGATGAGAGAGATCCTGAAACCTCACTCTAATAGGCTGAGGTGCTGTGCTCGGTGGCCTGCTGGGACCAAGGCCCGTCAGGGCAAGGCGAATAGGCCTTTGTCAGGCCTTCGTCAGGGCTTTGTCGGGGAGGGGCCAGGAGCCCTGCTCGCTTCAATCCCCTCACCGATAGACAGTTGCAGAAACTAGGATGCAAGAACCTTTCCTGGATGGGGTTTTGATTTTCACGAAAAGTGTGTCAGCTTTGCTTTCAGCATGAGTCTGATTTCCAAAAAATGCATTTTGAACAATTTAAAGATTTGATCTGCGTTGGCCGGGAATCGAACCCGGGTCAACTGCTTGGAAGGCAGCTATGCTCACCACTATACCACCAACGCCTGCCTGTCTGGGCTATCTGATGGAGCGGCCCTTAGAAATAAGAATAAGTCATTGGCTGGGAATGAAAAAAGCTTGCGTTTGACGCAGAAGCAGTTCGCATCATGAGGTCTTGCCGGTCAGCCCAACATTTCCCCGGGACCCCTTAAAAAAGGAGCTTGGTTTTAAGTTTGGTTTGATTGAACAGTACATTTTGTTGGCTGGGCTGGGACCCTCTCCTATTTAGCGCAAGAGTGGAACGAGGCAGCAAGTTCAAGGAATGACATTGCATCCAGGCACTTACAGCTCTTTGTGCCCTAATGCCATGACACAAAAACATAATTTGAAAAAAGTTAGCAGAGGATGGTTTCGATCCATCGACCTCTGGGTTATGGGCCCAGCACGCTTCCGCTGCGCCACTCTGCTGGTTGGAGAACAAGAGCTTTTATGGGCTTTTACAGCCTACAAACCGACAACCCTAGACCCAGTTTCGAGTGAAGCGGGCAGTAGGCCTTACAAAGCCAAACAACCTGCAACCACGCACTCCCATCCCATGGCCTTTTGCAGACAGGCCTCATTTCTCTAGCTCACACCCTAACTGCCAACACCCCTTCCCCTTCTCTCTCTGTCTCTCTCTCTCTGTCTCTCTCTCTCATTCTCTCTCTCTCGCAAATAGATACTTTACTTCCCAGGTGCAACAAAACAAGCCTTCTCGAGCTGGCAGATATGGGAAGGAAGGAAGGAAGGGCCAGTTTGGAAACTCAACTCAATTACCATAAATCCCCTGCTAAGGGTTATGGGAGGGAGGAATGAAGGAACTTTGCTTCAGGGAAAGGGCTGCTGCTGCTTCAGCATGTGAGGAGCGCAGCCACACGTTTCACCTTCTTCAGTATGTTGGTTTACAGGATGAGAGAGATCCTGAAACCTCACTCTAATAGGCTGAGGTGCTGTGCTCGGTGGCCTGCTGGGACCTTGGCCCGTCAGGGCAAGGCGAATAGGCCTTTGTCAGGCCTTTGTCGGGGAGGGGCCAGGAGCCCTGCTCGCTTCAATCCCCTCACCGATAGACAGTTGCAGAAACTAGGATGCAAGAACCTTTCCTGGATGGGGTTTTGATTTTCACGAAAAGTGTGTCAGCTTTGCTTTCAGCATGAGTCTGATTTCCAAAAAATGCATTTTGAACATTTAAAGATTTGATCTGCGTTGGCCGGGAATCGAACCGGGGTCAACTGCTTGGAAGGCAGCTATGCTCACCACTATACCACCAACGCCTGCCTGTCTGGGCTATCTGATGGAGCGGCCCTTAGAAATAAGAATAAGTCATTGGCTGGGAATGAAAAAAGCTTGCGTTTGACGCAGAAGCAGTTCGCATCATGAGGTCTTGCCGGTCAGCCCAACATTTCCCCGGGACCCCTTAAAAAAGGAGCTTGGTTTTAAGTTTGGTTTGATTGAACAGTACATTTTGTTGGCTGGGCTGGGACCCTCTCCTATTTAGCGCAAGAGTGGAACGAGGCAGCAAGTTCAAGGAATGACATTGCATCCAGGCACTTACAGCTCTTTGTGCCCTAATGCCATGACACAAAAACATAATTTGAAAAAAGTTAGCAGAGGATGGTTTCGATCCATCGACCTCTGGGTTATGGGCCCAGCACGCTTCCGCTGCGCCACTCTGCTGGTTGGAGAACAAAAGCTTTTCTGGGCTTTTACAGCCTACAAACCGACAACCCTAGACCCATTTTCGAGTGAAGCGGGCAGTAGGCCTTACAAAGCCAAACAACCTGCAACCACGCACTCCCATCCCATGGCCTTTTGCAGACAGGCCTCATTTCTCTAGCTCACACCCTAACTGCCAACACCCCTTCCCCTTCTCTCTCTGTCTCTCTCTCTCTGTCTCTCTCTCTCATTCTCTCTCTCTCGCAAATAGATACTTTACTTCCCAGGTGCAACAAAACAAGCCTTCTCGAGCTGGCAGATATGGGAAGGAAGGAAGGAAGGGCCAGTTTGGAAACTCAACTCAATTACCATAAATCCCCTGCTAAGGGTTATGGGAGGGAGGAATGAAGGAACTTTGCTTCAGGGAAAGGGCTGCTGCTGCTTCAGCATGTGAGGAGCGCAGCCACACGTTTCACCTTCTTCAGTATGTTGGTTTACAGGATGAGAGAGATCCTGAAACCTCACTCTAATAGGCTGAGGTGCTGTGCTCGGTGGCCTGCTGGGACCAAGGCCCGTCAGGGCAAGGCGAATAGGCCTTTGTCAGGCCTTCGTCAGGGCTTTGTCGGGGAGGGGCCAGGAGCCCTGCTCGCTTCAATCCCCTCACCGATAGACAGTTGCAGAAACTAGGATGCAAGAACCTTTCCTGGATGGGGTTTTGATTTTCACGAAAAGTGTGTCAGCTTTGCTTTCAGCATGAGTCTGATTTCCAAAAAATGCATTTTGAACAATTTAAAGATTTGATCTGCGTTGGCCGGGAATCGAACCCGGGTCAACTGCTTGGAAGGCAGCTATGCTCACCACTATACCACCAACGCCTGCCTGTCTGGGCTATCTGATGGAGCGGCCCTTAGAAATAAGAATAAGTCATTGGCTGGGAATGAAAAAAGCTTGCGTTTGACGCAGAAGCAGTTCGCATCATGAGGTCTTGCCGGTCAGCCCAACATTTCCCCGGGACCCCTTAAAAAAGGAGCTTGGTTTTAAGTTTGGTTTGATTGAACAGTACATTTTGTTGGCTGGGCTGGGACCCTCTCCTATTTAGCGCAAGAGTGGAACGAGGCAGCAAGTTCAAGGAATGACATTGCATCCAGGCACTTACAGCTCTTTGTGCCCTAATGCCATGACACAAAAACATAATTTGAAAAAAGTTAGCAGAGGATGGTTTCGATCCATCGACCTCTGGGTTATGGGCCCAGCACGCTTCCGCTGCGCCACTCTGCTGGTTGGAGAACAAAAGCTTTTCTGGGCTTTTACAGCCTACAAACCGACAACCCTAGACCCATTTTCGAGTGAAGCGGGCAGTAGGCCTTACAAAGCCAAACAACCTGCAACCACGCACTCCCATCCCATGGCCTTTTGCAGACAGGCCTCATTTCTCTAGCTCACACCCTAACTGCCAACACCCCTTCCCCTTCTCTCTCTGTCTCTCTCTCTCTGTCTCTCTCTCTCATTCTCTCTCTCTCGCAAATAGATACTTTACTTCCCAGGTGCAACAAAACAAGCCTTCTCGAGCTGGCAGATATGGGAAGGAAGGAAGGAAGGGCCAGTTTGGAAACTCAACTCAATTACCATAAATCCCCTGCTAAGGGTTATGGGAGGGAGGAATGAAGGAACTTTGCTTCAGGGAAAGGGCTGCTGCTGCTTCAGCATGTGAGGAGCGCAGCCACACGTTTCACCTTCTTCAGTATGTTGGTTTACAGGATGAGAGAGATCCTGAAACCTCACTCTAATAGGCTGAGGTGCTGTGCTCGGTGGCCTGCTGGGACCAAGGCCCGTCAGGGCAAGGCGAATAGGCCTTTGTCAGGCCTTCGTCAGGGCTTTGTCGGGGAGGGGCCAGGAGCCCTGCTCGCTTCAATCCCCTCACCGATAGACAGTTGCAGAAACTAGGATGCAAGAACCTTTCCTGGATGGGGTTTTGATTTTCACGAAAAGTGTGTCAGCTTTGCTTTCAGCATGAGTCTGATTTCCAAAAAATGCATTTTGAACAATTTAAAGATTTGATCTGCGTTGGCCGGGAATCGAACCCGGGTCAACTGCTTGGAAGGCAGCTATGCTCACCACTATACCACCAACGCCTGCCTGTCTGGGCTTTCTGATGGAGCGGCCCTTAGAAATAAGAATAAGTCATTGGCTGGGAATGAAAAAAGCTTGCGTTTGACGCAGAAGCAGTTCGAGTTTGGAAACTCAACTCAATTACCATAAATCCCCTGCTAAGGGTTATGGGAGGGAGGAATGAAGGAACTTTGCTTCAGGGAAAGGGCTGCTGCTGCTTCAGCATGTGAGGAGCGCAGCCACACGTTTCACCTTCTTCAGTATGTTGGTTTACAGGATGAGAGAGATCCTGAAACCTCACTCTAATAGGCTGAGGTGCTGTGCTCGGTGGCCTGCTGGGACCAAGGCCCGTCAGGGCAAGGCGAATAGGCCTTTGTCAGGCCTTCGTCAGGGCTTTGTCGGGGAGGGGCCAGGAGCCCTGCTCGCTTCAATCCCCTCACCGATAGACAGTTGCAGAAACTAGGATGCAAGAACCTTTCCTGGATGGGGTTTTGATTTTCACGAAAAGTGTGTCAGCTTTGCTTTCAGCATGAGTCTGATTTCCAAAAAATGCATTTTGAACAATTTAAAGATTTGATCTGCGTTGGCCGGGAATCGAACCCGGGTCAACTGCTTGGAAGGCAGCTATGCTCACCACTATACCACCAACGCCTGCCTGTCTGGGCTATCTGATGGAGCGGCCCTTAGAAATAAGAATAAGTCATTGGCTGGGAATGAAAAAAGCTTGCGTTTGACGCAGAAGCAGTTCGCATCATGAGGTCTTGCCGGTCAGCCCAACATTTCCCCGGGACCCCTTAAAAAAGGAGCTTGGTTTTAAGTTTGGTTTGATTGAACAGTACATTTTGTTGGCTGGGCTGGGACCCTCTCCTATTTAGCGCAAGAGTGGAACGAGGCAGCAAGTTCAAGGAATGACATTGCATCCAGGCACTTACAGCTCTTTGTGCCCTAATGCCATGACACAAAAACATAATTTGAAAAAAGTTAGCAGAGGATGGTTTCGATCCATCGACCTCTGGGTTATGGGCCCAGCACGCTTCCGCTGCGCCACTCTGCTGGTTGGAGAACAAAAGCTTTTCTGGGCTTTTACAGCCTACAAACCGACAACCCTAGACCCATTTTCGAGTGAAGCGGGCAGTAGGCCTTACAAAGCCAAACAACCTGCAACCACGAACTCCCATCCCATGGCCTTTTGCAGACAGGCCTCATTTCTCTAGCTCACACCCTAACTGCCAACACCCCTTCCCCTTCTCTCTCTGTCTCTCTCTCTCTGTCTCTCTCTCTCATTCTCTCTCTCTCGCAAATAGATACTTTACTTCCCAGGTGCAACAAAACAAGCCTTCTCGAGCTGGCAGATATGGGAAGGAAGGAAGGAAGGGCCAGTTTGGAAACTCAACTCAATTACCATAAATCCCCTGCTAAGGGTTATGGGAGGGAGGAATGAAGGAACTTTGCTTCAGGGAAAGGGCTGCTGCTGCTTCAGCATGTGAGGAGCGCAGCCACACGTTTCACCTTCTTCAGTATGTTGGTTTACAGGATGAGAGAGATCCTGAAACCTCACTCTAATAGGCTGAGGTGCTGTGCTCGGTGGCCTGCTGGGACCAAGGCCCGTCAGGGCAAGGCGAATAGGCCTTTGTCAGGCCTTCGTCAGGGCTTTGTCGGGGAGGGGCCAGGAGCCCTGCTCGCTTCAATCCCCTCACCGATAGACAGTTGCAGAAACTAGGATGCAAGAACCTTTCCTGGATGGGGTTTTGATTTTCACGAAAAGTGTGTCAGCTTTGCTTTCAGCATGAGTCTGATTTCCAAAAAATGCATTTTGAACAATTTAAAGATTTGATCTGCGTTGGCCGGGAATCGAACCCGGGTCAACTGCTTGGAAGGCAGCTATGCTCACCACTATACCACCAACGCCTGCCTGTCTGGGCTATCTGATGGAGCGGCCCTTAGAAATAAGAATAAGTCATTGGCTGGGAATGAAAAAAGCTTGCGTTTGACGCAGAAGCAGTTCGCATCATGAGGTCTTGCCGGTCAGCCCAACATTTCCCCGGGACCCCTTAAAAAAGGAGCTTGGTTTTAAGTTTGGTTTGATTGAACAGTACATTTTGTTGGCTGGGCTGGGACCCTCTCCTATTTAGCGCAAGAGTGGAACGAGGCAGCAAGTTCAAGGAATGACATTGCATCCAGGCACTTACAGCTCTTTGTGCCCTAATGCCATGACACAAAAACATAATTTGAAAAAAGTTAGCAGAGGATGGTTTCGATCCATCGACCTCTGGGTTATGGGCCCAGCACGCTTCCGCTGCGCCACTCTGCTGGTTGGAGAACAAAAGCTTTTCTGGGCTTTTACAGCCTACAAACCGACAACCCTAGACCCATTTTCGAGTGAAGCGGGCAGTAGGCCTTACAAAGCCAAACAACCTGCAACCACGAACTCCCATCCCATGGCCTTTTGCAGACAGGCCTCATTTCTCTAGCTCACACCCTAACTGCCAACACCCCTTCCCCTTCTCTCTCTGTCTCTCTCTCTCTGTCTCTCTCTCTCATTCTCTCTCTCTCGCAAATAGATACTTTACTTCCCAGGTGCAACAAAACAAGCCTTCTCGAGCTGGCAGATATGGGAAGGAAGGAAGGAAGGGCCAGTTTGGAAACTCAACTCAATTACCATAAATCCCCTGCTAAGGGTTATGGGAGGGAGGAATGAAGGAACTTTGCTTCAGGGAAAGGGCTGCTGCTGCTTCAGCATGTGAGGAGCGCAGCCACACGTTTCACCTTCTTCAGTATGTTGGTTTACAGGATGAGAGAGATCCTGAAACCTCACTCTAATAGGCTGAGGTGCTGTGCTCGGTGGCCTGCTGGGACCAAGGCCCGTCAGGGCAAGGCGAATAGGCCTTTGTCAGGCCTTCGTCAGGGCTTTGTCGGGGAGGGGCCAGGAGCCCTGCTCGCTTCAATCCCCTCACCGATAGACAGTTGCAGAAACTAGGATGCAAGAACCTTTCCTGGATGGGGTTTTGATTTTCACGAAAAGTGTGTCAGCTTTGCTTTCAGCATGAGTCTGATTTCCAAAAAATGCATTTTGAACAATTTAAAGATTTGATCTGCGTTGGCCGGGAATCGAACCCGGGTCAACTGCTTGGAAGGCAGCTATGCTCACCACTATACCACCAACGCCTGCCTGTCTGGGCTATCTGATGGAGCGGCCCTTAGAAATAAGAATAAGTCATTGGCTGGGAATGAAAAAAGCTTGCGTTTGACGCAGAAGCAGTTCGCATCATGAGGTCTTGCCGGTCAGCCCAACATTTCCCCGGGACCCCTTAAAAAAGGAGCTTGGTTTTAAGTTTGGTTTGATTGAACAGTACATTTTGTTGGCTGGGCTGGGACCCTCTCCTATTTAGCGCAAGAGTGGAACGAGGCAGCAAGTTCAAGGAATGACATTGCATCCAGGCACTTACAGCTCTTTGTGCCCTAATGCCATGACACAAAAACATAATTTGAAAAAAGTTAGCAGAGGATGGTTTCGATCCATCGACCTCTGGGTTATGGGCCCAGCACGCTTCCGCTGCGCCACTCTGCTGGTTGGAGAACAAAAGCTTTTCTGGGCTTTTACAGCCTACAAACCGACAACCCTAGACCCATTTTCGAGTGAAGCGGGCAGTAGGCCTTACAAAGCCAAACAACCTGCAACCACGCACTCCCATCCCATGGCCTTTTGCAGACAGGCCTCATTTCTCTAGCTCACACCCTAACTGCCAACACCCCTTCCCCTTCTCTCTCTGTCTCTCTCTCTCTGTCTCTCTCTCTCATTCTCTCTCTCTCGCAAATAGATACTTTACTTCCCAGGTGCAACAAAACAAGCCTTCTCGAGCTGGCAGATATGGGAAGGAAGGAAGGAAGGGCCAGTTTGGAAACTCAACTCAATTACCATAAATCCCCTGCTAAGGGTTATGGGAGGGAGGAATGAAGGAACTTTGCTTCAGGGAAAGGGCTGCTGCTGCTTCAGCATGTGAGGAGCGCAGCCACACGTTTCACCTTCTTCAGTATGTTGGTTTACAGGATGAGAGAGATCCTGAAACCTCACTCTAATAGGCTGAGGTGCTGTGCTCGGTGGCCTGCTGGGACCTTGGCCCGTCAGGGCAAGGCGAATAGGCCTTTGTCAGGCCTTTGTCGGGGAGGGGCCAGGAGCCCTGCTCGCTTCAATCCCCTCACCGATAGACAGTTGCAGAAACTAGGATGCAAGAACCTTTCCTGGATGGGGTTTTGATTTTCACGAAAAGTGTGTCAGCTTTGCTTTCAGCATGAGTCTGATTTCCAAAAAATGCATTTTGAACATTTAAAGATTTGATCTGCGTTGGCCGGGAATCGAACCGGGGTCAACTGCTTGGAAGGCAGCTATGCTCACCACTATACCACCAACGCCTGCCTGTCTGGGCTATCTGATGGAGCGGCCCTTAGAAATAAGAATAAGTCATTGGCTGGGAATGAAAAAAGCTTGCGTTTGACGCAGAAGCAGTTCGCATCATGAGGTCTTGCCGGTCAGCCCAACATTTCCCCGGGACCCCTTAAAAAAGGAGCTTGGTTTTAAGTTTGGTTTGATTGAACAGTACATTTTGTTGGCTGGGCTGGGACCCTCTCCTATTTAGCGCAAGAGTGGAACGAGGCAGCAAGTTCAAGGAATGACATTGCATCCAGGCACTTACAGCTCTTTGTGCCCTAATGCCATGACACAAAAACATAATTTGAAAAAAGTTAGCAGAGGATGGTTTCGATCCATCGACCTCTGGGTTATGGGCCCAGCACGCTTCCGCTGCGCCACTCTGCTGGTTGGAGAACAAAAGCTTTTCTGGGCTTTTACAGCCTACAAACCGACAACCCTAGACCCATTTTCGAGTGAAGCGGGCAGTAGGCCTTACAAAGCCAAACAACCTGCAACCACGCACTCCCATCCCATGGCCTTTTGCAGACAGGCCTCATTTCTCTAGCTCACACCCTAACTGCCAACACCCCTTCCCCTTCTCTCTCTGTCTCTCTCTCTCTGTCTCTCTCTCTCATTCTCTCTCTCTCGCAAATAGATACTTTACTTCCCAGGTGCAACAAAACAAGCCTTCTCGAGCTGGCAGATATGGGAAGGAAGGAAGGAAGGGCCAGTTTGGAAACTCAACTCAATTACCATAAATCCCCTGCTAAGGGTTATGGGAGGGAGGAATGAAGGAACTTTGCTTCAGGGAAAGGGCTGCTGCTGCTTCAGCATGTGAGGAGCGCAGCCACACGTTTCACCTTCTTCAGTATGTTGGTTTACAGGATGAGAGAGATCCTGAAACCTCACTCTAATAGGCTGAGGTGCTGTGCTCGGTGGCCTGCTGGGACCAAGGCCCGTCAGGGCAAGGCGAATAGGCCTTTGTCAGGCCTTCGTCAGGGCTTTGTCGGGGAGGGGCCAGGAGCCCTGCTCGCTTCAATCCCCTCACCGATAGACAGTTGCAGAAACTAGGATGCAAGAACCTTTCCTGGATGGGGTTTTGATTTTCACGAAAAGTGTGTCAGCTTTGCTTTCAGCATGAGTCTGATTTCCAAAAAATGCATTTTGAACAATTTAAAGATTTGATCTGCGTTGGCCGGGAATCGAACCCGGGTCAACTGCTTGGAAGGCAGCTATGCTCACCACTATACCACCAACGCCTGCCTGTCTGGGCTATCTGATGGAGCGGCCCTTAGAAATAAGAATAAGTCATTGGCTGGGAATGAAAAAAGCTTGCGTTTGACGCAGAAGCAGTTCGCATCATGAGGTCTTGCCGGTCAGCCCAACATTTCCCCGGGACCCCTTAAAAAAGGAGCTTGGTTTTAAGTTTGGTTTGATTGAACAGTACATTTTGTTGGCTGGGCTGGGACCCTCTCCTATTTAGCGCAAGAGTGGAACGAGGCAGCAAGTTCAAGGAATGACATTGCATCCAGGCACTTACAGCTCTTTGTGCCCTAATGCCATGACACAAAAACATAATTTGAAAAAAGTTAGCAGAGGATGGTTTCGATCCATCGACCTCTGGGTTATGGGCCCAGCACGCTTCCGCTGCGCCACTCTGCTGGTTGGAGAACAAAAGCTTTTCTGGGCTTTTACAGCCTACAAACCGACAACCCTAGACCCATTTTCGAGTGAAGCGGGCAGTAGGCCTTACAAAGCCAAACAACCTGCAACCACGCACTCCCATCCCATGGCCTTTTGCAGACAGGCCTCATTTCTCTAGCTCACACCCTAACTGCCAACACCCCTTCCCCTTCTCTCTCTGTCTCTCTCTCTCTGTCTCTCTCTCTCATTCTCTCTCTCTCGCAAATAGATACTTTACTTCCCAGGTGCAACAAAACAAGCCTTCTCGAGCTGGCAGATATGGGAAGGAAGGAAGGAAGGGCCAGTTTGGAAACTCAACTCAATTACCATAAATCCCCTGCTAAGGGTTATGGGAGGGAGGAATGAAGGAACTTTGCTTCAGGGAAAGGGCTGCTGCTGCTTCAGCATGTGAGGAGCGCAGCCACACGTTTCACCTTCTTCAGTATGTTGGTTTACAGGATGAGAGAGATCCTGAAACCTCACTCTAATAGGCTGAGGTGCTGTGCTCGGTGGCCTGCTGGGACCAAGGCCCGTCAGGGCAAGGCGAATAGGCCTTTGTCAGGCCTTCGTCAGGGCTTTGTCGGGGAGGGGCCAGGAGCCCTGCTCGCTTCAATCCCCTCACCGATAGACAGTTGCAGAAACTAGGATGCAAGAACCTTTCCTGGATGGGGTTTTGATTTTCACGAAAAGTGTGTCAGCTTTGCTTTCAGCATGAGTCTGATTTCCAAAAAATGCATTTTGAACAATTTAAAGATTTGATCTGCGTTGGCCGGGAATCGAACCCGGGTCAACTGCTTGGAAGGCAGCTATGCTCACCACTATACCACCAACGCCTGCCTGTCTGGGCTATCTGATGGAGCGGCCCTTAGAAATAAGAATAAGTCATTGGCTGGGAATGAAAAAAGCTTGCGTTTGACGCAGAAGCAGTTCGCATCATGAGGTCTTGCCGGTCAGCCCAACATTTCCCCGGGACCCCTTAAAAAAGGAGCTTGGTTTTAAGTTTGGTTTGATTGAACAGTACATTTTGTTGGCTGGGCTGGGACCCTCTCCTATTTAGCGCAAGAGTGGAACGAGGCAGCAAGTTCAAGGAATGACATTGCATCCAGGCACTTACAGCTCTTTGTGCCCTAATGCCATGACACAAAAACATAATTTGAAAAAAGTTAGCAGAGGATGGTTTCGATCCATCGACCTCTGGGTTATGGGCCCAGCACGCTTCCGCTGCGCCACTCTGCTGGTTGGAGAACAAGAGCTTTTATGGGCTTTTACAGCCTACAAACCGACAACCCTAGACCCAGTTTCGAGTGAAGCGGGCAGTAGGCCTTACAAAGCCAAACAACCTGCAACCACGCACTCCCATCCCATGGCCTTTTGCAGACAGGCCTCATTTCTCTAGCTCACACCCTAACTGCCAACACCCCTTCCCCTTCTCTCTCTGTCTCTCTCTCTCTGTCTCTCTCTCTCATTCTCTCTCTCTCGCAAATAGATACTTTACTTCCCAGGTGCAACAAAACAAGCCTTCTCGAGCTGGCAGATATGGGAAGGAAGGAAGGAAGGGCCAGTTTGGAAACTCAACTCAATTACCATAAATCCCCTGCTAAGGGTTATGGGAGGGAGGAATGAAGGAACTTTGCTTCAGGGAAAGGGCTGCTGCTGCTTCAGCATGTGAGGAGCGCAGCCACACGTTTCACCTTCTTCAGTATGTTGGTTTACAGGATGAGAGAGATCCTGAAACCTCACTCTAATAGGCTGAGGTGCTGTGCTCGGTGGCCTGCTGGGACCTTGGCCCGTCAGGGCAAGGCGAATAGGCCTTTGTCAGGCCTTTGTCGGGGAGGGGCCAGGAGCCCTGCTCGCTTCAATCCCCTCACCGATAGACAGTTGCAGAAACTAGGATGCAAGAACCTTTCCTGGATGGGGTTTTGATTTTCACGAAAAGTGTGTCAGCTTTGCTTTCAGCATGAGTCTGATTTCCAAAAAATGCATTTTGAACATTTAAAGATTTGATCTGCGTTGGCCGGGAATCGAACCGGGGTCAACTGCTTGGAAGGCAGCTATGCTCACCACTATACCACCAACGCCTGCCTGTCTGGGCTATCTGATGGAGCGGCCCTTAGAAATAAGAATAAGTCATTGGCTGGGAATGAAAAAAGCTTGCGTTTGACGCAGAAGCAGTTCGCATCATGAGGTCTTGCCGGTCAGCCCAACATTTCCCCGGGACCCCTTAAAAAAGGAGCTTGGTTTTAAGTTTGGTTTGATTGAACAGTACATTTTGTTGGCTGGGCTGGGACCCTCTCCTATTTAGCGCAAGAGTGGAACGAGGCAGCAAGTTCAAGGAATGACATTGCATCCAGGCACTTACAGCTCTTTGTGCCCTAATGCCATGACACAAAAACATAATTTGAAAAAAGTTAGCAGAGGATGGTTTCGATCCATCGACCTCTGGGTTATGGGCCCAGCACGCTTCCGCTGCGCCACTCTGCTGGTTGGAGAACAAAAGCTTTTCTGGGCTTTTACAGCCTACAAACCGACAACCCTAGACCCATTTTCGAGTGAAGCGGGCAGTAGGCCTTACAAAGCCAAACAACCTGCAACCACGCACTCCCATCCCATGGCCTTTTGCAGACAGGCCTCATTTCTCTAGCTCACACCCTAACTGCCAACACCCCTTCCCCTTCTCTCTCTGTCTCTCTCTCTCTGTCTCTCTCTCTCATTCTCTCTCTCTCGCAAATAGATACTTTACTTCCCAGGTGCAACAAAACAAGCCTTCTCGAGCTGGCAGATATGGGAAGGAAGGAAGGAAGGGCCAGTTTGGAAACTCAACTCAATTACCATAAATCCCCTGCTAAGGGTTATGGGAGGGAGGAATGAAGGAACTTTGCTTCAGGGAAAGGGCTGCTGCTGCTTCAGCATGTGAGGAGCGCAGCCACACGTTTCACCTTCTTCAGTATGTTGGTTTACAGGATGAGAGAGATCCTGAAACCTCACTCTAATAGGCTGAGGTGCTGTGCTCGGTGGCCTGCTGGGACCAAGGCCCGTCAGGGCAAGGCGAATAGGCCTTTGTCAGGCCTTCGTCAGGGCTTTGTCGGGGAGGGGCCAGGAGCCCTGCTCGCTTCAATCCCCTCACCGATAGACAGTTGCAGAAACTAGGATGCAAGAACCTTTCCTGGATGGGGTTTTGATTTTCACGAAAAGTGTGTCAGCTTTGCTTTCAGCATGAGTCTGATTTCCAAAAAATGCATTTTGAACAATTTAAAGATTTGATCTGCGTTGGCCGGGAATCGAACCCGGGTCAACTGCTTGGAAGGCAGCTATGCTCACCACTATACCACCAACGCCTGCCTGTCTGGGCTTTCTGATGGAGCGGCCCTTAGAAATAAGAATAAGTCATTGGCTGGGAATGAAAAAAGCTTGCGTTTGACGCAGAAGCAGTTCGAGTTTGGAAACTCAACTCAATTACCATAAATCCCCTGCTAAGGGTTATGGGAGGGAGGAATGAAGGAACTTTGCTTCAGGGAAAGGGCTGCTGCTGCTTCAGCATGTGAGGAGCGCAGCCACACGTTTCACCTTCTTCAGTATGTTGGTTTACAGGATGAGAGAGATCCTGAAACCTCACTCTAATAGGCTGAGGTGCTGTGCTCGGTGGCCTGCTGGGACCAAGGCCCGTCAGGGCAAGGCGAATAGGCCTTTGTCAGGCCTTCGTCAGGGCTTTGTCGGGGAGGGGCCAGGAGCCCTGCTCGCTTCAATCCCCTCACCGATAGACAGTTGCAGAAACTAGGATGCAAGAACCTTTCCTGGATGGGGTTTTGATTTTCACGAAAAGTGTGTCAGCTTTGCTTTCAGCATGAGTCTGATTTCCAAAAAATGCATTTTGAACAATTTAAAGATTTGATCTGCGTTGGCCGGGAATCGAACCCGGGTCAACTGCTTGGAAGGCAGCTATGCTCACCACTATACCACCAACGCCTGCCTGTCTGGGCTATCTGATGGAGCGGCCCTTAGAAATAAGAATAAGTCATTGGCTGGGAATGAAAAAAGCTTGCGTTTGACGCAGAAGCAGTTCGCATCATGAGGTCTTGCCGGTCAGCCCAACATTTCCCCGGGACCCCTTAAAAAAGGAGCTTGGTTTTAAGTTTGGTTTGATTGAACAGTACATTTTGTTGGCTGGGCTGGGACCCTCTCCTATTTAGCGCAAGAGTGGAACGAGGCAGCAAGTTCAAGGAATGACATTGCATCCAGGCACTTACAGCTCTTTGTGCCCTAATGCCATGACACAAAAACATAATTTGAAAAAAGTTAGCAGAGGATGGTTTCGATCCATCGACCTCTGGGTTATGGGCCCAGCACGCTTCCGCTGCGCCACTCTGCTGGTTGGAGAACAAAAGCTTTTCTGGGCTTTTACAGCCTACAAACCGACAACCCTAGACCCATTTTCGAGTGAAGCGGGCAGTAGGCCTTACAAAGCCAAACAACCTGCAACCACGAACTCCCATCCCATGGCCTTTTGCAGACAGGCCTCATTTCTCTAGCTCACACCCTAACTGCCAACACCCCTTCCCCTTCTCTCTCTGTCTCTCTCTCTCTGTCTCTCTCTCTCATTCTCTCTCTCTCGCAAATAGATACTTTACTTCCCAGGTGCAACAAAACAAGCCTTCTCGAGCTGGCAGATATGGGAAGGAAGGAAGGAAGGGCCAGTTTGGAAACTCAACTCAATTACCATAAATCCCCTGCTAAGGGTTATGGGAGGGAGGAATGAAGGAACTTTGCTTCAGGGAAAGGGCTGCTGCTGCTTCAGCATGTGAGGAGCGCAGCCACACGTTTCACCTTCTTCAGTATGTTGGTTTACAGGATGAGAGAGATCCTGAAACCTCACTCTAATAGGCTGAGGTGCTGTGCTCGGTGGCCTGCTGGGACCAAGGCCCGTCAGGGCAAGGCGAATAGGCCTTTGTCAGGCCTTCGTCAGGGCTTTGTCGGGGAGGGGCCAGGAGCCCTGCTCGCTTCAATCCCCTCACCGATAGACAGTTGCAGAAACTAGGATGCAAGAACCTTTCCTGGATGGGGTTTTGATTTTCACGAAAAGTGTGTCAGCTTTGCTTTCAGCATGAGTCTGATTTCCAAAAAATGCATTTTGAACAATTTAAAGATTTGATCTGCGTTGGCCGGGAATCGAACCCGGGTCAACTGCTTGGAAGGCAGCTATGCTCACCACTATACCACCAACGCCTGCCTGTCTGGGCTATCTGATGGAGCGGCCCTTAGAAATAAGAATAAGTCATTGGCTGGGAATGAAAAAAGCTTGCGTTTGACGCAGAAGCAGTTCGCATCATGAGGTCTTGCCGGTCAGCCCAACATTTCCCCGGGACCCCTTAAAAAAGGAGCTTGGTTTTAAGTTTGGTTTGATTGAACAGTACATTTTGTTGGCTGGGCTGGGACCCTCTCCTATTTAGCGCAAGAGTGGAACGAGGCAGCAAGTTCAAGGAATGACATTGCATCCAGGCACTTACAGCTCTTTGTGCCCTAATGCCATGACACAAAAACATAATTTGAAAAAAGTTAGCAGAGGATGGTTTCGATCCATCGACCTCTGGGTTATGGGCCCAGCACGCTTCCGCTGCGCCACTCTGCTGGTTGGAGAACAAAAGCTTTTCTGGGCTTTTACAGCCTACAAACCGACAACCCTAGACCCATTTTCGAGTGAAGCGGGCAGTAGGCCTTACAAAGCCAAACAACCTGCAACCACGAACTCCCATCCCATGGCCTTTTGCAGACAGGCCTCATTTCTCTAGCTCACACCCTAACTGCCAACACCCCTTCCCCTTCTCTCTCTGTCTCTCTCTCTCTGTCTCTCTCTCTCATTCTCTCTCTCTCGCAAATAGATACTTTACTTCCCAGGTGCAACAAAACAAGCCTTCTCGAGCTGGCAGATATGGGAAGGAAGGAAGGAAGGGCCAGTTTGGAAACTCAACTCAATTACCATAAATCCCCTGCTAAGGGTTATGGGAGGGAGGAATGAAGGAACTTTGCTTCAGGGAAAGGGCTGCTGCTGCTTCAGCATGTGAGGAGCGCAGCCACACGTTTCACCTTCTTCAGTATGTTGGTTTACAGGATGAGAGAGATCCTGAAACCTCACTCTAATAGGCTGAGGTGCTGTGCTCGGTGGCCTGCTGGGACCAAGGCCCGTCAGGGCAAGGCGAATAGGCCTTTGTCAGGCCTTCGTCAGGGCTTTGTCGGGGAGGGGCCAGGAGCCCTGCTCGCTTCAATCCCCTCACCGATAGACAGTTGCAGAAACTAGGATGCAAGAACCTTTCCTGGATGGGGTTTTGATTTTCACGAAAAGTGTGTCAGCTTTGCTTTCAGCATGAGTCTGATTTCCAAAAAATGCATTTTGAACAATTTAAAGATTTGATCTGCGTTGGCCGGGAATCGAACCCGGGTCAACTGCTTGGAAGGCAGCTATGCTCACCACTATACCACCAACGCCTGCCTGTCTGGGCTATCTGATGGAGCGGCCCTTAGAAATAAGAATAAGTCATTGGCTGGGAATGAAAAAAGCTTGCGTTTGACGCAGAAGCAGTTCGCATCATGAGGTCTTGCCGGTCAGCCCAACATTTCCCCGGGACCCCTTAAAAAAGGAGCTTGGTTTTAAGTTTGGTTTGATTGAACAGTACATTTTGTTGGCTGGGCTGGGACCCTCTCCTATTTAGCGCAAGAGTGGAACGAGGCAGCAAGTTCAAGGAATGACATTGCATCCAGGCACTTACAGCTCTTTGTGCCCTAATGCCATGACACAAAAACATAATTTGAAAAAAGTTAGCAGAGGATGGTTTCGATCCATCGACCTCTGGGTTATGGGCCCAGCACGCTTCCGCTGCGCCACTCTGCTGGTTGGAGAACAAAAGCTTTTCTGGGCTTTTACAGCCTACAAACCGACAACCCTAGACCCATTTTCGAGTGAAGCGGGCAGTAGGCCTTACAAAGCCAAACAACCTGCAACCACGCACTCCCATCCCATGGCCTTTTGCAGACAGGCCTCATTTCTCTAGCTCACACCCTAACTGCCAACACCCCTTCCCCTTCTCTCTCTGTCTCTCTCTCTCTGTCTCTCTCTCTCATTCTCTCTCTCTCGCAAATAGATACTTTACTTCCCAGGTGCAACAAAACAAGCCTTCTCGAGCTGGCAGATATGGGAAGGAAGGAAGGAAGGGCCAGTTTGGAAACTCAACTCAATTACCATAAATCCCCTGCTAAGGGTTATGGGAGGGAGGAATGAAGGAACTTTGCTTCAGGGAAAGGGCTGCTGCTGCTTCAGCATGTGAGGAGCGCAGCCACACGTTTCACCTTCTTCAGTATGTTGGTTTACAGGATGAGAGAGATCCTGAAACCTCACTCTAATAGGCTGAGGTGCTGTGCTCGGTGGCCTGCTGGGACCTTGGCCCGTCAGGGCAAGGCGAATAGGCCTTTGTCAGGCCTTTGTCGGGGAGGGGCCAGGAGCCCTGCTCGCTTCAATCCCCTCACCGATAGACAGTTGCAGAAACTAGGATGCAAGAACCTTTCCTGGATGGGGTTTTGATTTTCACGAAAAGTGTGTCAGCTTTGCTTTCAGCATGAGTCTGATTTCCAAAAAATGCATTTTGAACATTTAAAGATTTGATCTGCGTTGGCCGGGAATCGAACCGGGGTCAACTGCTTGGAAGGCAGCTATGCTCACCACTATACCACCAACGCCTGCCTGTCTGGGCTATCTGATGGAGCGGCCCTTAGAAATAAGAATAAGTCATTGGCTGGGAATGAAAAAAGCTTGCGTTTGACGCAGAAGCAGTTCGCATCATGAGGTCTTGCCGGTCAGCCCAACATTTCCCCGGGACCCCTTAAAAAAGGAGCTTGGTTTTAAGTTTGGTTTGATTGAACAGTACATTTTGTTGGCTGGGCTGGGACCCTCTCCTATTTAGCGCAAGAGTGGAACGAGGCAGCAAGTTCAAGGAATGACATTGCATCCAGGCACTTACAGCTCTTTGTGCCCTAATGCCATGACACAAAAACATAATTTGAAAAAAGTTAGCAGAGGATGGTTTCGATCCATCGACCTCTGGGTTATGGGCCCAGCACGCTTCCGCTGCGCCACTCTGCTGGTTGGAGAACAAAAGCTTTTCTGGGCTTTTACAGCCTACAAACCGACAACCC
This sequence comes from Ambystoma mexicanum, assembly GCF_040938575.1. Classification (NCBI taxonomy): domain Eukaryota; kingdom Metazoa; phylum Chordata; class Amphibia; order Caudata; family Ambystomatidae; genus Ambystoma; species Ambystoma mexicanum. The sequence continues at coordinate 1,631,764,347 of NC_090937.1, read as the reverse complement.
TAGACCCATTTTCGAGTGAAGCGGGCAGTAGGCCTTACAAAGCCAAACAACCTGCAACCACGCACTCCCATCCCATGGCCTTTTGCAGACAGGCCTCATTTCTCTAGCTCACACCCTAACTGCCAACACCCCTTCCCCTTCTCTCTCTGTCTCTCTCTCTCTGTCTCTCTCTCTCATTCTCTCTCTCTCGCAAATAGATACTTTACTTCCCAGGTGCAACAAAACAAGCCTTCTCGAGCTGGCAGATATGGGAAGGAAGGAAGGAAGGGCCAGTTTGGAAACTCAACTCAATTACCATAAATCCCCTGCTAAGGGTTATGGGAGGGAGGAATGAAGGAACTTTGCTTCAGGGAAAGGGCTGCTGCTGCTTCAGCATGTGAGGAGCGCAGCCACACGTTTCACCTTCTTCAGTATGTTGGTTTACAGGATGAGAGAGATCCTGAAACCTCACTCTAATAGGCTGAGGTGCTGTGCTCGGTGGCCTGCTGGGACCAAGGCCCGTCAGGGCAAGGCGAATAGGCCTTTGTCAGGCCTTCGTCAGGGCTTTGTCGGGGAGGGGCCAGGAGCCCTGCTCGCTTCAATCCCCTCACCGATAGACAGTTGCAGAAACTAGGATGCAAGAACCTTTCCTGGATGGGGTTTTGATTTTCACGAAAAGTGTGTCAGCTTTGCTTTCAGCATGAGTCTGATTTCCAAAAAATGCATTTTGAACAATTTAAAGATTTGATCTGCGTTGGCCGGGAATCGAACCCGGGTCAACTGCTTGGAAGGCAGCTATGCTCACCACTATACCACCAACGCCTGCCTGTCTGGGCTATCTGATGGAGCGGCCCTTAGAAATAAGAATAAGTCATTGGCTGGGAATGAAAAAAGCTTGCGTTTGACGCAGAAGCAGTTCGCATCATGAGGTCTTGCCGGTCAGCCCAACATTTCCCCGGGACCCCTTAAAAAAGGAGCTTGGTTTTAAGTTTGGTTTGATTGAACAGTACATTTTGTTGGCTGGGCTGGGACCCTCTCCTATTTAGCGCAAGAGTGGAACGAGGCAGCAAGTTCAAGGAATGACATTGCATCCAGGCACTTACAGCTCTTTGTGCCCTAATGCCATGACACAAAAACATAATTTGAAAAAACTTAGCAGAGGATGGTTTCGATCCATCGACCTCTGGGTTATGGGCCCAGCACGCTTCCGCTGCGCCACTCTGCTGGTTGGAGAACAAAAGCTTTTCTGGGCTTTTACAGCCTACAAACCGACAACCCTAGACCCATTTTCGAGTGAAGCGGGCAGTAGGCCTTACAAAGCCAAACAACCTGCAACCACGCACTCCCATCCCATGGCCTTTTGCAGACAGGCCTCATTTCTCTAGCTCACACCCTAACTGCCAACACCCCTTCCCCTTCTCTCTCTGTCTCTCTCTCTCTGTCTCTCTCTCTCATTCTCTCTCTCTCGCAAATAGATACTTTACTTCCCAGGTGCAACAAAACAAGCCTTCTCGAGCTGGCAGATATGGGAAGGAAGGAAGGAAGGGCCAGTTTGGAAACTCAACTCAATTACCATAAATCCCCTGCTAAGGGTTATGGGAGGGAGGAATGAAGGAACTTTGCTTCAGGGAAAGGGCTGCTGCTGCTTCAGCATGTGAGGAGCGCAGCCACACGTTTCACCTTCTTCAGTATGTTGGTTTACAGGATGAGAGAGATCCTGAAACCTCACTCTAATAGGCTGAGGTGCTGTGCTCGGTGGCCTGCTGGGACCAAGGCCCGTCAGGGCAAGGCGAATAGGCCTTTGTCAGGCCTTCGTCAGGGCTTTGTCGGGGAGGGGCCAGGAGCCCTGCTCGCTTCAATCCCCTCACCGATAGACAGTTGCAGAAACTAGGATGCAAGAACCTTTCCTGGATGGGGTTTTGATTTTCACGAAAAGTGTGTCAGCTTTGCTTTCAGCATGAGTCTGATTTCCAAAAAATGCATTTTGAACAATTTAAAGATTTGATCTGCGTTGGCCGGGAATCGAACCCGGGTCAATTGCTTGGAAGGCAGCTATGCTCACCACTATACCACCAACGCCTGCCTGTCTGGGCTATCTGATGGAGCGGCCCTTAGAAATAAGAATAAGTCATTGGCTGGGAATGAAAAAAGCTTGCGTTTGACGCAGAAGCAGTTCGCATCATGAGGTCTTGCCGGTCAGCCCAACATTTCCCCGGGACCCCTTAAAAAAGGAGCTTAGTTTTAAGTTTGGTTTGATTGAACAGTACATTTTGTTGGCTGGGCTGGGACCCTCTCCTATTTAGCGCAAGAGTGGAACGAGGCAGCAAGTTCAAGGAATGACATTGCATCCAGGCACTTACAGCTCTTTGTGCCCTAATGCCATGACACAAAAACATAATTTGAAAAAAGTTAGCAGAGGATGGTTTCGATCCATCGACCTCTGGGTTATGGGCCCAGCACGCTTCCGCTGCGCCACTCTGCTGGTTGGAGAACAAAAGCTTTTCTGGGCTTTTACAGCCTACAAACCGACAACCCTAGACCCATTTTCGAGTGAAGCGGGCAGTAGGCCTTACAAAGCCAAACAACCTGCAACCACGCACTCCCATCCCATGGCCTTTTGCAGACAGGCCTCATTTCTCTAGCTCACACCCTAACTGCCAACACCCCTTCCCCTTCTCTCTCTGTCTCTCTCTCTCTGTCTCTCTCTCTCATTCTCTCTCTCTCGCAAATAGATACTTTACTTCCCAGGTGCAACAAAACAAGCCTTCTCGAGCTGGCAGATATGGGAAGGAAGGAAGGAAGGGCCAGTTTGGAAACTCAACTCAATTACCATAAATCCCCTGCTAAGGGTTATGGGAGGGAGGAATGAAGGAACTTTGCTTCAGGGAAAGGGCTGCTGCTGCTTCAGCATGTGAGGAGCGCAGCCACACGTTTCACCTTCTTCAGTATGTTGGTTTACAGGATGAGAGAGATCCTGAAACCTCACTCTAATAGGCTGAGGTGCTGTGCTCGGTGGCCTGCTGGGACCAAGGCCCGTCAGGGCAAGGCGAATAGGCCTTTGTCAGGCCTTTGTCGGGGAGGGGCCAGGAGCCCTGCTCGCTTCAATCCCCTCACCGATAGACAGTTGCAGAAACTAGGATGCAAGAACCTTTCCTGGATGGGGTTTTGATTTTCACGAAAAGTGTGTCAGCTTTGCTTTCAGCATGAGTCTGATTTCCAAAAAATGCATTTTGAACAATTTAAAGATTTGATCTGCGTTGGCCGGGAATCGAACCCGGGTCAACTGCTTGGAAGGCAGCTATGCTCACCACTATACCACCAACGCCTGCCTGTCTGGGCTATCTGATGGAGCGGCCCTTAGAAATAAGAATAAGTCATTGGCTGGGAATGAAAAAAGCTTGCGTTTGACGCAGAAGCAGTTCGCATCATGAGGTCTTGCCGGTCAGCCCAACATTTCCCCGGGACCCCTTAAAAAAGGAGCTTGGTTTTAAGTTTGGTTTGATTGAACAGTACATTTTGTTGGCTGGGCTGGGACCCTCTCCTATTTAGCGCAAGAGTGGAACGAGGCAGCAAGTTCAAGGAATGACATTGCATCCAGGCACTTACAGCTCTTTGTGCCCTAATGCCATGACACAAAAACATAATTTGAAAAAAGTTAGCAGAGGATGGTTTCGATCCATCGACCTCTGGGTTATGGGCCCAGCACGCTTCCGCTGCGCCACTCTGCTGGTTGGAGAACAAAAGCTTTTCTGGGCTTTTACAGCCTACAAACCGACAACCCTAGACCCATTTTCGAGTGAAGCGGGCAGTAGGCCTTACAAAGCCAAACAACCTGCAACCACGCACTCCCATCCCATGGCCTTTTGCAGACAGGCCTCATTTCTCTAGCTCACACCCTAACTGCCAACACCCCTTCCCCTTCTCTCTCTGTCTCTCTCTCTCTGTCTCTCTCTCTCATTCTCTCTCTCTCGCAAATAGATACTTTACTTCCCAGGTGCAACAAAACAAGCCTTCTCGAGCTGGCAGATATGGGAAGGAAGGAAGGAAGGGCCAGTTTGGAAACTCAACTCAATTACCATAAATCCCCTGCTAAGGGTTATGGGAGGGAGGAATGAAGGAACTTTGCTTCAGGGAAAGGGCTGCTGCTGCTTCAGCATGTGAGGAGCGCAGCCACACGTTTCACCTTCTTCAGTATGTTGGTTTACAGGATGAGAGAGATCCTGAAACCTCACTCTAATAGGCTGAGGTGCTGTGCTCGGTGGCCTGCTGGGACCAAGGCCCGTCAGGGCAAGGCGAATAGGCCTTTGTCAGGCCTTCGTCAGGGCTTTGTCGGGGAGGGGCCAGGAGCCCTGCTCGCTTCAATCCCCTCACCGATAGACAGTTGCAGAAACTAGGATGCAAGAACCTTTCCTGGATGGGGTTTTGATTTTCACGAAAAGTGTGTCAGCTTTGCTTTCAGCATGAGTCTGATTTCCAAAAAATGCATTTTGAACAATTTAAAGATTTGATCTGCGTTGGCCGGGAATCGAACCCGGGTCAACTGCTTGGAAGGCAGCTATGCTCACCACTATACCACCAACGCCTGCCTGTCTGGGCTATCTGATGGAGCGGCCCTTAGAAATAAGAATAAGTCATTGGCTGGGAATGAAAAAAGCTTGCGTTTGACGCAGAAGCAGTTCGCATCATGAGGTCTTGCCGGTCAGCCCAACATTTCCCCGGGACCCCTTAAAAAAGGAGCTTAGTTTTAAGTTTGGTTTGATTGAACAGTACATTTTGTTGGCTGGGCTGGGACCCTCTCCTATTTAGCGCAAGAGTGGAACGAGGCAGCAAGTTCAAGGAATGACATTGCATCCAGGCACTTACAGCTCTTTGTGCCCTAATGCCATGACACAAAAACATAATTTGAAAAAAGTTAGCAGAGGATGGTTTCGATCCATCGACCTCTGGGTTATGGGCCCAGCACGCTTCCGCTGCGCCACTCTGCTGGTTGGAGAACAAAAGCTTTTCTGGGCTTTTACAGCCTACAAACCGACAACCCTAGACCCATTTTCGAGTGAAGCGGGCAGTAGGCCTTACAAAGCCAAACAACCTGCAACCACGCACTCCCATCCCATGGCCTTTTGCAGACAGGCCTCATTTCTCTAGCTCACACCCTAACTGCCAACACCCCTTCCCCTTCTCTCTCTGTCTCTCTCTCTCTGTCTCTCTCTCTCATTCTCTCTCTCTCGCAAATAGATACTTTACTTCCCAGGTGCAACAAAACAAGCCTTCTCGAGCTGGCAGATATGGGAAGGAAGGAAGGAAGGGCCAGTTTGGAAACTCAACTCAATTACCATAAATCCCCTGCTAAGGGTTATGGGAGGGAGGAATGAAGGAACTTTGCTTCAGGGAAAGGGCTGCTGCTGCTTCAGCATGTGAGGAGCGCAGCCACACGTTTCACCTTCTTCAGTATGTTGGTTTACAGGATGAGAGAGATCCTGAAACCTCACTCTAATAGGCTGAGGTGCTGTGCTCGGTGGCCTGCTGGGACCAAGGCCCGTCAGGGCAAGGCGAATAGGCCTTTGTCAGGCCTTTGTCGGGGAGGGGCCAGGAGCCCTGCTCGCTTCAATCCCCTCACCGATAGACAGTTGCAGAAACTAGGATGCAAGAACCTTTCCTGGATGGGGTTTTGATTTTCACGAAAAGTGTGTCAGCTTTGCTTTCAGCATGAGTCTGATTTCCAAAAAATGCATTTTGAACAATTTAAAGATTTGATCTGCGTTGGCCGGGAATCGAACCGGGGTCAACTGCTTGGAAGGCAGCTATGCTCACCACTATACCACCAACGCCTGCCTGTCTGGGCTATCTGATGGAGCGGCCCTTAGAAATAAGAATAAGTCATTGGCTGGGAATGAAAAAAGCTTGCGTTTGACGCAGAAGCAGTTCGCATCATGAGGTCTTGCCGGTCAGCCCAACATTTACCCGGGACCCCTTAAAAAAGGAGCTTGGTTTTAAGTTTGGTTTGATTGAACAGTACATTTTGTTGGCTGGGCTGGGACCCTCTCCTATTTAGCGCAAGAGTGGAACGAGGCAGCAAGTTCAAGGAATGACATTGCATCCAGGCACTTACAGCTCTTTGTGCCCTAATGCCATGACACAAAAACATAATTTGAAAAAAGTTAGCAGAGGATGGTTTCGATCCATCGACCTCTGGGTTATGGGCCCAGCACGCTTCCGCTGCGCCACTCTGCTGGTTGGAGAACACGAGCTTTTATGGGCTTTTACAGCCTACAAACCGACAACCCTAGACCCAGTTTCGAGTGAAGCGGGCAGTAGGCCTTACAAAGCCAAACAACCTGCAACCACGCACTCCCATCCCATGGCCTTTTGCAGACAGGCCTCATTTCTCTAGCTCACACCCTAACTTCCAACACCCCTTCCCCTTCTCTCTCTGTCTCTCTCTCTCTGTCTCTCTCTCTCATTCTCTCTCTCTCGCAAATAGATACTTTACTTCCCAGGTGCAACAAAACAAGCCTTCTCGAGCTGGCAGATATGGGAAGGAAGGAAGGAAGGGCCAGTTTGGAAACTCAACTCAATTACCATAAATCCCCTGCTAAGGGTTATGGGAGGGAGGAATGAAGGAACTTTGCTTCAGGGAAAGGGCTGCTGCTGCTTCAGCATGTGAGGAGCGCAGCCACACGTTTCACCTTCTTCAGTATGTTGGTTTACAGGATGAGAGAGATCCTGAAACCTCACTCTAATAGGCTGAGGTGCTGTGCTCGGTGGCCTGCTGGGACCAAGGCCCGTCAGGGCAAGGCGAATAGGCCTTTGTCAGGCCTTCGTCAGGGCTTTGTCGGGGAGGGGCCAGGAGCCCTGCTCGCTTCAATCCCCTCACCGATAGACAGTTGCAGAAACTAGGATGCAAGAACCTTTCCTGGATGGGGTTTTGATTTTCACGAAAAGTGTGTCAGCTTTGCTTTCAGCATGAGTCTGATTTCCAAAAAATGCATTTTGAACAATTTAAAGATTTGATCTGCGTTGGCCGGGAATCGAACCCGGGTCAACTGCTTGGAAGGCAGCTATGCTCACCACTATACCACCAACGCCTGCCTGTCTGGGCTATCTGATGGAGCGGCCCTTAGAAATAAGAATAAGTCATTGGCTGGGAATGAAAAAAGCTTGCGTTTGACGCAGAAGCAGTTCGCATCATGAGGTCTTGCCGGTCAGCCCAACATTTCCCCGGGACCCCTTAAAAAAGGAGCTTGGTTTTAAGTTTGGTTTGATTGAACAGTACATTTTGTTGGCTGGGCTGGGACCCTCTCCTATTTAGCGCAAGAGTGGAACGAGGCAGCAAGTTCAAGGAATGACATTGCATCCAGGCACTTACAGCTCTTTGTGCCCTAATGCCATGACACAAAAACATAATTTGAAAAAAGTTAGCAGAAGATGGTTTCGATCCATCGACCTCTGGGTTATGGGCCCAGCACGCTTCCGCTGCGCCACTCTGCTGGTTGGAGAACAAGAGCTTTTCTGGGCTTTTACAGCCTACAAACCGACAACCCTAGACCCAGTTTCGAGTGAAGCGGGCAGTAGGCCTTACAAAGCCAAACAACCTGCAACCACGCACTCCCATCCCATGGCCTTTTGCAGACAGGCCTCATTTCTCTAGCTCACACCCTAACTGCCAACACCCCTTCCCCTTCTCTCTCTGTCTCTCTCTCTCTGTCTCTCTCTCTCATTCTCTCTCTCTCGCAAATAGATACTTTACTTCCCAGGTGCAACAAAACAAGCCTTCTCGAGCTGGCAGATATGGGAAGGAAGGAAGGAAGGGCCAGTTTGGAAACTCAACTCAATTACCATAAATCCCCTGCTAAGGGTTATGGGAGGGAGGAATGAAGGAACTTTGCTTCAGGGAAAGGGCTGCTGCTGCTTCAGCATGTGAGGAGCGCAGCCACACGTTTCACCTTCTTCAGTATGTTGGTTTACAGGATGAGAGAGATCCTGAAACCTCACTCTAATAGGCTGAGGTGCTGTGCTCGGTGGCCTGCTGGGACCAAGGCCCGTCAGGGCAAGGCGAATAGGCCTTTGTCAGGCCTTCGTCAGGGCTTTGTCGGGGAGGGGCCAGGAGCCCTGCTCGCTTCAATCCCCTCACCGATAGACAGTTGCAGAAACTAGGATGCAAGAACCTTTCCTGGATGGGGTTTTGATTTTCACGAAAAGTGTGTCAGCTTTGCTTTCAGCATGAGTCTGATTTCCAAAAAATGCATTTTGAACAATTTAAAGATTTGATCTGCGTTGGCCGGGAATCGAACCGGGGTCAACTGCTTGGAAGGCAGCTATGCTCACCACTATACCACCAACGCCTGCCTGTCTGGGCTATCTGATGGAGCGGCCCTTAGAAATAAGAATAAGTCATTGGCTGGGAATGAAAAAAGCTTGCGTTTGACGCAGAAGCAGTTCGCATCATGAGGTCTTGCCGGTCAGCCCAACATTTCCCCGGGACCCCTTAAAAAAGGAGCTTGGTTTTAAGTTTGGTTTGATTGAACAGTACATTTTGTTGGCTGGGCTGGGACCCTCTCCTATTTAGCGCAAGAGTGGAACGAGGCAGCAAGTTCAAGGAATGACATTGCATCCAGGCACTTACAGCTCTTTGTGCCCTAATGCCATGACACAAAAACATAATTTGAAAATAGTTAGCAGAGGATGGTTTCGATCCATCGACCTCTGGGTTATGGGCCCAGCACGCTTCCGCTGCGCCACTCTGCTGGTTGGAGAACAAAAGCTTTTCTGGGCTTTTACAGCCTACAAACCGACAACCCTAGACCCATTTTCGAGTGAAGCGGGCAGTAGGCCTTACAAAGCCAAACAACCTGCAACCACGCACTCCCATCCCATGGCCTTTTGCAGACAGGCCTCATTTCTCTAGCTCACACCCTAACTGCCAACACCCCTTCCCCTTCTCTCTCTGTCTCTCTCTCTCTGTCTCTCTCTCTCATTCTCTCTCTCTCGCAAATAGATACTTTACTTCCCAGGTGCAACAAAACAAGCCTTCTCGAGCTGGCAGATATGGGAAGGAAGGAAGGAAGGGCCAGTTTGGAAACTCAACTCAATTACCATAAATCCCCTGCTAAGGGTTATGGGAGGGAGGAATGAAGGAACTTTGCTTCAGGGAAAGGGCTGCTGCTGCTTCAGCATGTGAGGAGCGCAGCCACACGTTTCACCTTCTTCAGTATGTTGGTTTACAGGATGAGAGAGATCCTGAAACCTCACTCTAATAGGCTGAGGTGCTGTGCTCGGTGGCCTGCTGGGACCTTGGCCCGTCAGGGCAAGGCGAATAGGCCTTTGTCAGGCCTTTGTCGGGGAGGGGCCAGGAGCCCTGCTCGCTTCAATCCCCTCACCGATAGACAGTTGCAGAAACTAGGATGCAAGAACCTTTCCTGGATGGGGTTTTGATTTTCACGAAAAGTGTGTCAGCTTTGCTTTCAGCATGAGTCTGATTTCCAAAAAATGCATTTTGAACAATTTAAAGATTTGATCTGCATTGGCCGGGAATCAAACCCGGGTCAACTGCTTGGAAGGCAGCTATGCTCACCACTATACCACCAACGCCTGCCTGTCTGGGCTATCTGATGGAGCGGCCCTTAGAAATAAGAATAAGTCATTGGCTGGGAATGAAAAAAGCTTGCGCGTTTGACGCAGAAGCAGTTCGCATCATGAGGTCTTGCCGGTCAGCCCAACATTTCCCCGGGACCCCTTAAAAAAGGAGCTTGGTTTTAAGTTTGGTTTGATTGAACAGTACATTTTGTTGGCTGGGCTGGGACCCTCTCCTATTTAGCGCAAGAGTGGAACGAGGCAGCAAGTTCAAGGAATGACATTGCATCCAGGCACTTACAGCTCTTTGTGCCCTAATGCCATGACACAAAAACATAATTTGAAAAAAGTTAGCAGAGGATGGTTTCGATCCATCGACCTCTGGGTTATGGGCCCAGCACGCTTCCGCTGCGCCACTCTGCTGGTTGGAGAACAAAAGCTTTTCTGGGCTTTTACAGCCTACAAACCGACAACCCTAGACCCATTTTCGAGTGAAGCGGGCAGTAGGCCTTACAAAGCCAAACAACCTGCAACCACGCACTCCCATCCCATGGCCTTTTGCAGACAGGCCTCATTTCTCTAGCTCACACCCTAACTGCCAACACCCCTTCCCCTTCTCTCTCTGTCTCTCTCTCTCTGTCTCTCTCTCTCATTCTCTCTCTCTCGCAAATAGATACTTTACTTCCCAGGTGCAACAAAACAAGCCTTCTCGAGCTGGCAGATATGGGAAGGAAGGAAGGAAGGGCCAGTTTGGAAACTCAACTCAATTACCATAAATCCCCTGCTAAGGGTTATGGGAGGGAGGAATGAAGGAACTTTGCTTCAGGGAAAGGGCTGCTGCTGCTTCAGCATGTGAGGAGCACAGCCACACGTTTCACCTTCTTCAGTATGTTGGTTTACAGGATGAGAGAGATCCTGAAACCTCACTCTAATAGGCTGAGGTGCTGTGCTCGGTGGCCTGCTGGGACCTTGGCCCGTCAGGGCAAGGCGAATAGGCCTTTGTCAGGCCTTTGTCGGGGAGGGGCCAGGAGCCCTGCTCGCTTCAATCCCCTCACCGATAGACAGTTGCAGAAACTAGGATGCAAGAACCTTTCCTGGATGGGGTTTTGATTTTCACGAAAAGTGTGTCAGCTTTGCTTTCAGCATGAGTCTGATTTCCAAAAAATGCATTTTGAACATTTAAAGATTTGATCTGCGTTGGCCGGGAATCGAACCGGGGTCAACTGCTTGGAAGGTAGCTATGCTCACCACTATACCACCAACGCCTGCCTGTCTGGGCTATCTGATGGAGCGGCCCTTAGAAATAAGAATAAGTCATTGGCTGGGAATGAAAAAAGCTTGCGTTTGACGCAGAAGCAGTTCGCATCATGAGGTCTTGCCGGTCAGCCCAACATTTCCCCGGGACCCCTTAAAAAAGGAGCTTGGTTTTAAGTTTGGTTTGATTGAACAGTACATTTTGTTGGCTGGGCTGGGACCCTCTCCTATTTAGCGCAAGAGTGGAACGAGGCAGCAAGTTCAAGGAATGACATTGCATCCAGGCACTTACAGCTCTTTGTGCCCTAATGCCATGACACAAAAACATAATTTGAAAAAAGTTAGCAGAGGATGGTTTCGATCCATCGACCTCTGGGTTATGGGCCCAGCACGCTTCCGCTGCGCCACTCTGCTGGTTGGAGAACAAAAGCTTTTCTGGGCTTTTACAGCCTACAAACCGACAACCCTAGACCCATTTTCGAGTGAAGCGGGCAGTAGGCCTTACAAAGCCAAACAACCTGCAACCACGCACTCCCATCCCATGGCCTTTTGCAGACAGGCCTCATTTCTCTAGCTCACACCCTAACTGCCAACACCCCTTCCCCTTCTCTCTCTGTCTCTCTCTCTCTGTCTCTCTCTCTCATTCTCTCTCTCTCGCAAATAGATACTTTACTTCCCAGGTGCAACAAAACAAGCCTTCTCGAGCTGGCAGATATGGGAAGGAAGGAAGGAAGGGCCAGTTTGGAAACTCAACTCAATTACCATAAATCCCCTGCTAAGGGTTATGGGAGGGAGGAATGAAGGAACTTTGCTTCAGGGAAAGGGCTGCTGCTGCTTCAGCATGTGAGGAGCGCAGCCACACGTTTCACCTTCTTCAGTATGTTGGTTTACAGGATGAGAGAGATCCTGAAACCTCACTCTAATAGGCTGAGGTGCTGTGCTCGGTGGCCTGCTGGGACCAAGGCCCGTCAGGGCAAGGCGAATAGGCCTTTGTCAGGCCTTCGTCAGGGCTTTGTCGGGGAGGGGCCAGGAGCCCTGCTCGCTTCAATCCCC